>NC_056465.1:20012-26504 GCF_008729295.1 Plectropomus leopardus | reverse complement strand
AGTGTTTTGTTTGTCGAAATAATTTGTGGTGGGATGTATTTTGTCTTTATAAAGGAGTTTGCACTTTGTTTAATTCTCACCTCTATCTTAAAAAATTCTTAGTGACATGGCAGCCGTCGATTGAGTCAGCCCTGCAAATCCAGTTGATGGACGATGTGGTGGACAGTGGAGAAAAGCAGCCCCAAACACACTCTGGAGACCACCCCAGATGATGTCCCAAGGACAGACAGAAGACACCAGGGTCTTCATTGTGGCATCCCATCCAGTCCAGCAGCACTGCCAGGGACTCCTGCTCAGCCTATTTTATTTTGTTTTCACAAGATTTTTTTTAACAGCAAATTGTAAATAATTTGATTTAATTTGTAAATAGTAATTTCTGTTGTATTTTTGTAAATAGTTGTAAATTTTAAGACTGCCTCCTTGTAAATAGTTAGAAATGTTCTGATTTTTGTAAATAAAAGAAAACATTTGTAAATACTAAATGGAATACACGTGTTATAAAGTAACAATATTTTAATAAATACAACATAAAATCTTAAATGTGAAAGAACTATACAAAATAATTCAAAAAATATAAACAATATAAAACAGAACTCAAACACTTTCAGCAAAAAACAAAAAAAACAAAAAAAAAAATCACCGCCTGTCCACCATTCTCTCAAGTAGAGAGAAGAGCCTCTCCATCCTCTCTCTGCTCTCCTGAGCTCTCCTCTCCTCTGCCTCTCTCTGCTGCCTCATGTCCTCCTTAATTAAATAAGGAGTTCATCCTCTCTCCCTCTCTTTCTTCTCCTTGCTGGCCCTGGCTGGTTCTCCTCCTCATCATCCTCCTCCTCCTCATCCTCGTGATCAGCCCCCGCAGCACTTGGCCCTGGTGTGTCCTCAGGGATGGAGGCAATTAGGACAGGGGGAGCCATGGAAGGCGTCTGTCCTAATATCTCATCCATGAGGACAAACCAGGGCCAAGTTGCAGCGGTGGGCTTCCCACTGACTCCCTCACCTGTCCCTGGATATTTGCAATCCTGAGGCCAAGGAAATCAATCATGTCAACAGCAGCAGTTTTCAGCAAGTCAGTTTTATTAAAAAAGGCTATTATCACAAACCACAGTTTGCCTCGGAGGGCTTTACAGCATAACAGAGTATTTATTAACTTGAATGCATAAAAGAAATATAATTTAGTTTTGAAATCATCATCCAAACCTGTACATACTTTGTATTTTTTTTTAAGATTGTCCCATTGTTCTAAACACAGACAAAAGAAAGAGAAAAGGCAAACACCTGATCACAATAACAGGGATGCAGAGATTATTCATATAAAGGTGACATCAGGACAGACACAAAATCTCTCAAACATTTACATGATGCAATTTGTTCTTTAGATCATCATTTTAGTTTAGACTTTATAAAGGATTTGGGTTAATTTAAGTATCTTTAACATTCAATATTTATAGAATACAAAAGAGCTATTTTTTATTGCCTTACCTCCATCCCACAGTGGCGGTGTTTTTGGCCCCTGTGAACAGATGGCCGTTCTCACCACGCAGCTTTATGAAGCTTTCAGTTTGCTCCTTGCTCCCTAAAGCAAGATGAAATGTAAAGCATGACAAACATAAAAGTTCTTATGTCACAGAAATAATAATATTTTTTATTATTCTTAATATTATTTTAATTATGTTGAATTAATCTAATATTCAATCCAAACAGTTAACTTGACTCTACAGTTGCACAGTTTAAATAAAGCAGGACTCAAACCTCAGTCTTGATCTATTTATATACCTAGTGTTATGAAGCATAAATAACATCTCCACAGTCACAAGAACTTTTAAGTCAACCTCTGGACGTTTGACATTTGAAAGGGAAGCTTTTAAGGCTTAACATCTAAAGGTTACATTCTGGCATCAAGCTAAATGGGCAGCAGAGCCTCGGGCAGCAGAGCCTCGCTCAGCGGGCGGAGCTCTCCTCTGCTGCGGGCAGCACAGCGGGGCTACAGCGCCGAGCTGGCTGTACATAGCTACTATGCTAGGTAGCTACATGTTAGCATTACTAGCGTTGCAAATTATTACAGAAATTAGGTTTTAAGGTCCCTCAAAGTTTTACATATCTGGCGTTTAATTTTCAAATGGGTTAAAACCCAATACTTACATTTGAATGTAAAATCTGCGCTCCGATCTCCGCTCTGTGCCGCCATGATGAGTTTAGAAAATAACCGGCACGCAAGGAATCTTGGGAAATGGAAGGCCGCGAAGGACAGTAGCGATGCATCCTCCAAACAGAGGGAAAAGGAGGACGCATTTGTGGGCTGCGAAAGGAGGAGCCTTCGACTTTTGACCAAATAGGACAGCCTTCGCGCAGCGCTGTGACGTAATTGGCCTTCGAATGCAGCCTCCGAAGGATGCAGACCCTGAATTGGGACACAGCTAATCACACACACACACACATTTATACCCCCCATGTTCCCCCTCCCCCATGTCACGTATCAACTCAAAAGTATCAACTCTGCTCCTGCAGTTGTGGGGATGTTAGGTCACACATGGGTCACACACAAACCAAGTTTTTACACAGCTAAAACAGCTTGGGGTCAAATTGACCCCAGAGGAACACCAATGTGTGCAATATGTGTTAGGCACATTGAAAAAATATCATTATGATAATTTTATACTTAATCAATTGTGCCCATCAAATTAGGGAAAGTCATGAAATATGAAGCAAAAAAAAAAAAAAAAAAAAATTTTTTTTGAATGATAAACATTGAATGGGGTCAAATTGACCCCAAGGATAATAGGAGGGTTAAGAAGGAGCTTTTTATACTTACATTATTCTAGATAGTTTAATAAATAATAATTCATCATATATTTATTACGGTGCAAAATATCATGGTCAAATGATACTGTAAATGTCCTCCTATTTTATTTTCTATGCCTTTAGTCTCTTCCACATGGTGAGGTATACATGTAACCGGTGGACTTTAGTGTTGTCTGCGTTGTTTTGTGATGGAAAATCCCAAATCATGGATATCTTTGGAGGTGGTCTCCGTTTATTTCTGACAGCAAGAGTTAAAAAACAAAATCCACTTTCAATTATGTTGGCACAACTCGAGCCCCTTTCCCGTGGAGAACAACAGCAAAAAGGGGCGTTCATATTCAATGTAGTGCAGTAAAACACAGGAAACAAACCTGAGAACAAGAGTTAAAAAACAAAATCCTCTTTCAATTATGTCGGCACAACTTGAGCACCTACACAAATTTACCGACACAGGAATATGTTAGAATATTGTACAGCGACTTTAGGCTGAAAAATGAACTTATAAACACAGTTTAACAGCGCTAAAACACCAACATTACAGCGAGAGCAATGATGCTTACCTCTCCCGTGGAGAACAAGAGCAAAAGGGGAGAGTTAAGGCGGGAGACACCCCTCTCTAGGAGGGGTACCCCCAAAGGTGAACGTAGGGGAACAGAAACTGAGTATAAAACATTCCATATAATGACTAGAGGTCTACGCAAGCCAGGTAATAACAACAGAAATAAATTTTGTGAAATTTTAATACTTGATATTACTGCTGTATAAATGACCCTGTTACATATAGTATATAAATTCAACAATGGTATTGGATCGGTATCACATATTGACCAATACGCAAAGCCCATGTATAAGTATTGAGACTGAAAAAGTCGAATTGGTAAATGGTACTTGGTAAATGGTAATAGTGCTTTTTCTAGTCTTATTGATCACTCAAAGCGCTTTCACACTACATTGTCACATTCCCACATTCACACACTAGTGGCTGAGGCTACCATACAAGGTGCCCCCTGCTACTCAGTAATCATTTGCACGCACTCAAACTCTGATGATGCAGCATCAGAAGCAATTCGGGGTTCAGTATTTTGCCCAAGGGTACTTCGACATTGCCCGGAGGAGCTGAGGATCAAACCACTGACCTTCCAATTAGAGAATGACCCGCTCTGCCTCTGAGCTACAGCCACCCTGGTGCATCCCTAGTTCAAAGACTGGTTGACTAAAACACACTTATGATCATTAAGTGACACCTCTTTTGAACACATGGAAACAATATTTATACCATCGTGACAAGTGAAACTTTTGAGTTGCAGCACATGTAGATGCAGCAGCCAGTAGTTCCTCAAATCCTTGCTACTTTTTTGCTGTTTTTCTATTTCTTTCAACACCATGACCTCTTCTGCTGAAGCACAACTTTTCTACAAAAGAAAAGCACTTGTCAACATCGGGAAAAGTTTTTTGGGTTTTGGACTAAACGCAGCAGACTGCAAGAGGATCCCCACCGTACACGTGCCGAGCTGCAAGTCAGACCTGAAGGGGGAAACGAAACCTAAAGAGCCTGACGAAGAAAGGGAGGAAAGCCGGCATGAGGGCGAGGCTGACCCGACTTGGACTGCAAACTTCTCCTCTACCAAACCTTCTTCTGGCTAATATCCGGTCGCAGGAGAGTGGAGTGGATGTGATGCAATTAATACTCACTTAACAACGGTAGATCAGAGACTGCCCTGTGCACATCTTCACAGAGACATAGATAAACCCCTAACATCTCGGGTCAAGCTGTTGCACTGGACGGACTGACCTTGTGGGACCCATTTGGACACAAGATTCTGATGCAAATTGAAAAAATGCACTGTAGGAATTGAATGATGCCACCAGCAGCAACATGCCCAAGGAACTGGATGGGTTAATAAAGCAAGAGAAAAAGCTTAAATTCTTCTAGCCTGTAGTCTGTCAATCTAAACTTTGCACCACAATTAAAAAAAGCCAATATTATCAAGCCCCAAATTGAGGTTTTTAAGAATTGTTTTTTCGTCAGTACTGTCCAGGCAAGAGGAAATGGGGACAGGACCATCTTATGGTCCTGTATGAGATGCAGGCAGCTGATATTGAGCAGCAGGAGCTAAACCTGGTGTAGCAGTGAGATGTTGTTACACTAGAATATAAACAATTTTTTATTTTGACCTTAATTAGGAGAAATACGCTTTCATCTTTATATAGACTTATTTTGAAGGAGCAAACTGGACAAGTCGGAGTTAACATTTGTGAGGGGTAACTTCCTGGTTTTTAGATTTCATTCTTATAAGGTACTGTGTTATTTAATTGCTATGAAATTATTTTCTGTACTCATTTCATTGTAAACAGAAGTAATGCAATTAATATTAAGTTCGTATGTTGTGTTGGAAAAAACGTTAAGAAATGGATTCTCCCATTGTGGGCAGGAGTTCACCTCCATCGTAGTTAACGTTCTCTTTGGTTTGGAACATGAGTGAAGGTATGCATTTCTCTGCTCCGCTATTTTCTTTTCTTTGTTACTATGTATATAGTAATTGTTTCTTACCATCGTTGGTATTGACAACTGTGATGTTTAGTTCATGTTTTGTGGTGCAATTTTCATACATTTTGTCATATGTTCTCATGTAATAACCTGTTAGAACCTATAGTAGTTATGCTAGACGGACATGTTGAATTAGAGTTAAGATGCATTGTTAAAACGACTGTCATTCCTCATATAGTGAAAGCGTGCGTTCTTGTTCTGTTGGCTGACAGGTGGTGAAGATAAGAGACGACCTGTATCGCTCACCACTGTAGTGTACTGTATTATTACAGGTATGTGCATTTGCATTATTTTGTATTTTCTTATTGTATTTATTTTTGTTTTAGTCTGTTTTGGTTTGATCTTCAGCCATCATGTTGTTGTGGCATCATCAATAAAACACAACGCAGAGTGACACCCGCTACAAAAGTAGTGCCGTGACCTGTCAACTGGTTAGCTGAGGCTGACCACCGCCGTTGCTGAAAGATGCTGTCCTACTCTGCCTGTGCCATGGGGAAGATGGTCAGTTGTGGATCCTTTGAGAATAACAGATTTTATTTTTCGCAATTTGTCTTTATTTGATGGTTTACTTGTTTTCGTGTTGCAAAGCATAATTTCAATGGAAACCTTTACTGTCAATGGTGTTTCTGTACCTAGTACTGGGGATTTCACTGTTGCGAGAGGGAGAGGGATTGTGATGTTGGACATGCAGTCTACCCTGGGGAATCACGTGTTCTCTAGTCCTGCGTGTAGGAGCCGTATTGTGTCACTGGTGGATTATTCGTCTCTTGATTTGCTTGGTCTGGTTGCCAGGGTGATGCACAGGGCTTGGGTCACGTGGGCACTGGGGATGATTGCCGTAGGTGATATAGAGAGCTGGTTTACCTGCACGTGGGAGGAGAGAGAGGAGTGTAGGCAGCCGCAATTTTTGTTGACCACCTTTGTTCAGTTTATTGTTTTGTTACATATTCACCGCCAGTGCACATTTACCATCCTTTAGGCGTGTGTAACCTGAAAGCCGCTGAAGTAGCTGTGATGTTTTGAGGTATTAAATGATTGAAACTTTCCTGGACTCAGCGTGCTTATGAACCAGCAGCAGCGCGTCACACAAACATACAGGACCTCATCCTCTCAAACGACTTTAATGACAGGCAAGTCGTTACATT
>NC_056465.1:0-17218 GCF_008729295.1 Plectropomus leopardus | reverse complement strand
AAGAGTCATAATGCTTGTTCCACCAAAGATGAAAAATATTAAGGGGAACGTGTCTGATAGCTCAGCTGGTTCTATGACTTTCACAAGACCGTTTTTCTCAAGCACATAGCTCCTCAGATGCTCAACTGACCAAGCAGTCAGACCCTTCACAATGAATCCAACGCTGCCCTTCACAACCACAATCTGGATTAACTCCCCAAAATCTGGTAGCCCACCAGTGGAACCATTAGCCAAGATCATTCCACTAGTGTACTTGGTGCCCCTGTAACACACACTTTTGGCTATCTGGACACATGTCTCACCAGGAAACTTAGCCTGCAGTGCTTCTTGGATATCCCCTCTCAGCACACTAACATCCACTGTAGACAGTGTTGTCGCCTCTAATAAAGGTCTGGCAGCTCTGGAATCATGTTGGTTACAAGCAACTGACAACTGATGCTTCATGGCGAGTGACAGCAGAATATTTCTAAAGCTACGAGTATGCCTGACAACACGCTTGAAAAAGCTGTGCTTTGCCTCAAACCGCATTGTCCACAGTGACACCAGAGGACCATAAGCTCTGATCAGTTCTGGATAATGTTCCAGGAAATGGTGTTTTGGGATGAGGCGTTGCTCTGGGAAAACCATGAGAAACCTGTGTTTATGCTCAGATATCTTACTATCCAGCAAGCAAATGGTCTCCTCTGTGTGGACTTGGTTTACAACAAGCTCAACAATGTCTCTGAGCACAAGAAGCACTTCCCATGCTGGGTCACCTTCAGGAATTGTCGATCCAACCATGAGTGGCAAGAGTCGCAGCAAAGCCCAGTTCTCGTGGGCATTGCCACCCACACTTTTCCGTTGGGCAAAGTTCACAGGGACAGGCTGTGGTGCATCGGTTTTGTCTGACCATTTATAGGGGAACTCTTTGATGCATTTGTTCAGCTCTTCAAGAGTGAAGTATTTGTTCTGAATGAACACTCCTAGGCACAGTGCTATTTCTAGGGGCACTATACCTTCAAAGAGATCATGCAACACATCAGGTGGATACCCAGACAAAACATGAAAATATTTCAGTTTTGCTGTCAGTGCACACTGTCTCTTCACTCCATGCACATGCATCAAACTATCATTCTCCTGTACAGCCTGAATATGCAGTGTGTGTTGTTCTTTTGTTCTGAAATTTAATTCAGGTATTCAAATTGTCAGCCCAAGGGTTCAGCAGCCAGTTACATATAGACACTGCCAGTGAATGTTCATTACACATATGTTAGGTTATTACATGCTGAACTCTGATTTTACATAGAGTTGCTTGGTTTCTGCAAATAAATCATTTTAGTTTGTTTGGTATAAATGTATTAATTATAACACTCACATAAATGGTAAAAAGACCTGCATTTGAGGGCGCCCAGTAGCTCACCTGGTAGCGCAGGCACCCCATGTACAGAGGCTGTGTCCTCACTTCATGTCATCCCCTCTCTCTCCCCCTTTAATACTTGCTGCTTGTCTGAATAAAGAAAGAAAAGCCCCAAAAAAGAATCTAAAAAAAATCCACCTGCATTTGTTTGGCTCCTTTCTAGTCTTCTAATCACTCAGAATACTTTGGCACTACTCATCATATTCACCCATTCATACACACACACACATACATATTCCATGGGCCCAGGCCACAATTCTCACTAACTGGTTCGACCCAAGGTGAAATTCTTGTCTGGTCTTTTGTCAAAGTCTATATCTCTAGATAATATTTTAACATAATAACCCATCCCAGGTGGTAGATTATTCCCAAATACTAACCTTCAATGACACCAACCAATGATCCGAAGACTAAAATGGTATATGGACTGCACTTGTGTAGCTCTTTTCTAGTCTCGTGACCACTCAAAGCGCTTTCACAGTTATTTATTTATTTATTTATTTATTCAGTTTATTTAGTTAGGACAGTGCACATTAATCAACATATCAGCAGTAAGCATCAATATAAATATGCCGGAATTATCTAAATTTCATCCTAAGTCCTAAGGCAGGCACCATAAAAACAGCTACACAGACAGCTCATAGAACAGTTCACAGGACATGACACAAACAGTCCATACACAAAATATCACAAATGGACACATTACATGTCACATTCACCCATTCAGACAAACATTTACACATGGGTGGCCGAGGCTACTGTTCAAGGCGCTACCTGCTACACAGAAACTATTCATACACACTCACACTTGCATTGGGAGCAATTTGGGGTTCGGTATCTTGCCTAAGGATACTTTGGCATGTTGAGCGGAGGAGCCCAGGATCGAACTGCTGAACTTCCAATTTGAGGACGACCCACTGTACCTCCAAGTAAAAACATAGATAGATAGATAGATAGATAGATAGATAGATAGATAGATAGATAGATAGATACTTAATTTGTCCCTGTGGGGAAATTGGTTTTCAGCAATAATTCCTTCCATATATAATCATAGACAAACCACACACTTACATTGCACCTTAAGTAAAAGTTAGAGTTAGAGACAGGACAAAGGAGATGTTTTGCCAGACCAGCTGTACATAGTGATTATTACTGTACAAGTTTTAAAATTTAATTCAAATTAAAGGACAGTTTGGATCTGTGTTTTGTAAAAAGAGGGGGGCAATAGCGACGTCCAAATGGGAGCAGGTTAAATGAGAAGATCGGTGGATGCCTCTCATCACCCGCGATGATATTTGCCTTGGTCAAAACTCTGGCTCTGTAAATACATTCAATATTATAACAGTTGACTGGTTAAAATTACTGTTTTCCTAACAATCTTTTTCTGTGCCTCAGTAGCATTTCAAAACCAGCAGATGATGCATAATGTCAGAACACTGTCTCTAAATAAAAGCAGAGTCAAACATGTTGAGCATTTTTGCATTGACATTAGTTTCTTTAAGAAATACATTCTTTGTTGTTCCTTGGTGTTTAGGCAGTCAATCCCATTAAAGTTTTTGATCTTCTGGTTGTTTCTACATGATCCCAGAAAGGACAAACTCATAGAACCTGTCTGAATCATAATCTCAGAGGTTTTTTCAAAACTTTCCATTTAGATTCATTTGGACAGGGGAGCAGATTGAAGAAAATAATATTTGAATTTGATGCAGAAACAGGTAACTGACAGGTAAAGTTTATAAAATTCTCCAAAACACATACTCTGTAGATACTTTTCTGCAACCCAGAATACAGCAGTGGAACCAGGATCTGAAAAGAAACATTATTAAATCCAGATGGAGAGAATGTTGTAATTAAACAAGAGATATTACGGTCAACGAGAATTTGCTTTTAATTCAATATAAAAAATGTATGTAAAATGAATGTAATAAATGTAAAATGTATAGAACATACTGCTCAAAAGATAAAGTGAGTAAATATGATAGAAATACAGTATGTCTGCTAACTGTCTCAAATGTGCTAATACAGTCTCACTAATACACACTTTTAAAGCAAAATCCAAAAGATTTGGTTTGATATTGAACAGTGGTTGTCAGAAATATTGGGGATACAATTTAATTTTAATCCATCTGTTTGTATATTTCAAGATGTGCAACATAATACAGTGACATACCCACAGATTTGGATAATTCTTTTTTCATCAATTGTATGTAAGAAACTAATACTTGGATACTGGAAATCCACATATCCTCCAATCCAGAACTGTTACACTGGAAAAAGAAATGGGTTATTATTTAAACATTGAAAAAACAATAGCTAATGAAAAGAAAGAAAACTATATGGGGAGATGCATTATTAGCTATGAGTGCATAAAAAGCAAGTGCATAGAAATTTGACCTAAAAGTTGTACCAGCACTTTGCTTGGGAGTTTTCATTTTTATGTGTATTTTTCCTTGGAAAAAAAAGCAACCAAAAGTAAATTATGTGATCAGAATCTGAAGGAATGTTTTGGGTTTGTGTATATGTGTGTGTGTGTGTGTGTGTGTGTGTCTTTATCACATTGTGGGCACCTCCTGTGGGCAGCTCCTGCGCACCGTTGAGCTTTTCTTTTCTTTACTTTAATACTTTTATACTGTTTCTAATTTTCCTACTTTTTGTGTTGTAAAATGTTCTTTTCATCGGGAGTGCAGCCTCCTGCTGTTCGCAGAGACGTGGCTAACTGTGCTAACTCTGGACATGGCTGCACATCACTATCAAGGAACAGCACTGCTGCAAGGACATTGAACTATTGGCCATGAGCATGAGGCCTTACTACCTGCTGAGGGAGTTCACACATGCCCTTGCAGTGGTAGTGAACGTCCCCCTTCTGCTAGCGCCAATGCAGCCTGTGATATCCTGCTCTCGGCAGTGAGCATGCTGCAGACACAGCACCCTGATGCCCTCCTCCTCATCTCTGGAGACTTCAATCATGCCTCTCCATCCTCTTCTCTGCCCAAATTCACCCAGTATGTAACATGCCACACCAGAGACAATAAAATACTGGACCTGTTTTATGCCAACACCAAGGAGGCATACCAGTCACACATCACACGCTCACATTCCTCTTCCTCCCCTGGGCCGAGCCAACCACAATATTGTGCACCTCCTGCCTGTGTATACAGTAAACCTCTTGTGCACAGGCAGCCTGCTGGCAGAAATGGTCTGAAGAAGCTGAGGAGGCCCTGAAACACTGTTTCAACATAACACTATAGGATGTTTTCAGTGACGCCCATGGGGAGGACATTGACAGCCTCACCCACTGCCTGATGCACAGGAGCATTGTGTCAGTGTACAGCACCAAAAGTAACAGCATATTAGTCAGGTTTTCCACTGCAAAATCTAAATAGCCCTGACTAACAGTGTTACTTTCTGTAAACATCAGCTCAGCGCATCGGCTCTGTAACAGTCTACTGATCTGAAGTGGGGTCGCCTGCGTTGGCACCAATAGGTGTCTGTGAAGGTTCTCATTCATCCAAGTCATCGTTCATCCACTGTAGTTAAGTCAGGTCAATTGGACGTAGAGTTTTCTTGAAGACGTTCCACCTCTCATCGAAGAGGCTTCTTAGGTAGGTGAAAAGCTCAGCCAGCATGGACAGCCCCCTCATCTGCATTACATTTCTTGGTGCGTGCATGCGTGCATGACATAAATATATAAATAAATAAATAGCATTTATAGCATATATTCAGGTATTAAGTGATTTGTTTATTTATTTATTCATGGCATATATCTGGAGGTATTTTTGTATTTATTCACTTAATTTTTTTTTTTTTAAATTATGGCAGAATTGGTTCTACATACAGTATGAGGCTCTGTATCAAAACTATTTCAGTAGTGGTCTTTAACGGCCTTCCGTGAAAAGACCACGTCACATTTACAGGGAAACATGATATCATCTTTTTTAAATTAACTTTTTGTGAACATATATAAATGTGGACTCCACAATGCTAACGGCATGAATATTTCACAAGCAACGGATAGCTTGCTGCCTAAGACTGAATGTTTACGCATAGACAATCCCCTTTAAGCTGATCATCATACTGTGTTGAATGTACCAGTTGTACTTCATGTTCAGGTTTGTTCATGTCGAATTTTTCATAGTCGTTAATAATAGTAAATATTTGTGGAGGCACAGTCTCCCACTAGAAGGTTAGTGTATCATTTTAAAGCCAGAGAGGCCTATTTTTCCATCAGCGTTACTTTTAGTGCTACTGATCCTACATGTTAAAGAGGCTTGTTTTATAATTACACTGCATTTCTCAGTAGAGAGAGATTACCAGGCAATTGTGTATCACAATACTTCTCTCCTTTTATTTGTGAATCTCTCTTTAAATTTTGGGTTAAATTTTGGGCTAATTTTGATCCGTGCAGCCTCCCCACTATACTCTGTGTTATTGCACACTGTTTTTCAGTGAAGACTGTTTTGTAAGGAGGTATCGTAAGGTCCCTTGGTTTAAGGCCTGGAGAATTTGAGTCAAGTTCGGTCAAAATGTATTATGTTCTGTTTCTGTTGAAGCACTCTTATGTTCATAATCTGGAGAGTGGTCGAGCATTTCTTCTTCTTAGTGGGAACGGGGTTGTTTGAGCGAAAAGCAAGAAGCAAGATCTGCATTGTATCCAGGGAGATACTCAGGGTTTCCATTCCTACGAGGATTGGGATTTTCTGTTTTTGTACGCAGGTATGTATGTGTGTGTGTGTGTGTGTGTGTGTGTGTGTGTGGGAAGGTGGGTGGGCCCCCTTTTTTTTTTTTTTTTTTTTCTCTTTTTCCTCTTCTTTTTTCTCTCCCCCCAGGGCTCAGCAGTTAACAGTAGGACTGAGGAATGCCGATGAGTGGTAGGAGCATCCGCCTCATCTCCTGGAATGTCAAGGGGATGAATAGTATTGTTAAAGCCAACAAGGTACTGTCACACTTACAGGAACCTAAGGGAGACCTATTTTTCCTGCAGGAGACTCATCTGTGTAAATCTGAATTCTCCCGTATTAAGAAGCCCTGGATGAGTCACCTCTTTCACTCAAAGTTTTCAGAGAGGGCTAGGGGTGCAGCTATTATTGTACATAAAGACGTTGCTTTCGAACCTTCCTCTGTTGTTTCCGACCCAAATGGGCGTTATGTCATGGTACTGGGCAAGTTACAGAACACTCCTGTGGTCCTGGCCTCAATATATGCTCCAACTTGGGATGATGATAAATTTATTTCCAATTTTTTTTCTAATATCCCAAACGTAGCAGATCATCACCTAATAATTGGAGGTGATTTTAACCAGGTCCAAGATCCCAATCTTGATAGATCATCCACCAAACAATCTGGCCTATCTAAAGCGGCCAACATGTTAAAGTTTCACGCAGATCAATTAGGCCTATCTGATCCGTGGAGAACCATGCATCCTCATACGAAAACCTTCTCTTTTTTTTCACATGTTCATAAGTCTTACTCTCGGATCGACTTCTATCTGCTCGACAATAGATTGTTAGATAACATACTGCTGTGTGAATATCATAGCATAGTAATTTCTGACCACTCCCCTGTCTCCCTAAACATTAACTTCCCCCAGGGCAAATTGCCTTCCAGACCTTGGAGATTTAACTCGCACTTATTATCTGAACCAAAATTCAAGGACTTTCTAATCAATCAGATTCAGTTCTTCCTCGACACAAACGACACTCCGGATATAGGTAGTGATATACTTTGGGAGTCCCTCAAAGCTTATTTACATGGTCAAATTATATCGTTCACTTCTGGCTTTGGGAAGTCGGAGCGCTCTAAATTAAAACAAATATCAGACAAAATACAAAGGTTAGACACCCAATACTCTGCTGACCCCTCAGATGCTTTATATAAGAAACGAGTGCAGCTCCAATCACAGTATAACTTATTATCTTCCGGCCGGATTGAGAAACAACTCTTACACACCAAGCAACGCCTTTTTGAGCAGGGTGATAAAGCAGGCAAACTCCTAGCTTACCAAGCACGAACTGAGGCTGCATCCAGACTTATACCTAGGATTAGGGTAGCTTCAGATGACACCACAGCATCCTACCGCTATTAACGATGCATTTGTTGACTATTACTCTAAATTGTATTCCTCTGAATCCTCTCAATGTGATTGGGATGGTCCAAACCCCCTTGACCTGCCCTCATTTCCTCAAATCGACCCAGCGGTCGCTAGCGACTTGGGTGTACCAATCACGGTCTCTGAAGTTAAAGATGCAATAAACTCTCTACAGAGCAATAAATCACCAGGTCCTGATGGTTATACCTCAGAAAAAAGACCTATTCTACAACCCTTGCCCCGATATTATTTAAGGTTTTCAATGATGCTTGGTTAAAGGGTTGGTTGCCATCCACAATGTCAGAGGCTTCAATTACACTGTTGTTAAAAAAGGATAAGGATCCGCTTCTTTGTAGTAGCTAGACCGATTTCTCTCCTGAATGTAGATTTTAAAATTCTAGCAAAAGTTTTAGCTGGCCGCCTCCAGAGAGTCATACCATCCCTAGTCAATCCTGATCAAACTGGTTTCATTTCAGGGAGACATTCATCTTCAAACACACGCAGGTTACTTAATATTCTCTATTCACCCTCTACTGATTCTCCTGAACTTGTTTTGTCCCTAGATGCTGAAAAAGCTTTTGACCGCGTAGAGTAACATTCTTAATAAATTTGGCCTCAGCCCTGACTTTGTGGATTGGATAAAACTCCTCTACGCCTCCCCTGTAGCCTCTGTCAACACAAATGGTATTAAATCACGCCTTTTCTCTTTACATAGAGGCACCCGACAGGGCTGCCCCCTTTCCCCGTTGCTATTTGCTCTGGCAGTCGAGCCCCTGGCCATTTGGTTACGGAGTGAGAGCGGGTTTGAGGGTGTCACACGCCATGGACAGCTTCACAAAATTTCCTTTTACGCTGATGATCTTCTTTTATACATATCCAACCCTACCTCCAGTCTCCCTAAAATTTTAGATATTTTTGAGAAATTTGGGAAGTACTCTGGTTACAAATTGAATTTGGGAAAAAGTGACTACATCCCAATTAACTCTGCCGCTGACCTTCTCCCCCATGGTCTCCCCCCCTTTAGGAAGGCTGCAGACGGCCTTAAGTATCTGGGAATCCTGGTGACAGAGTCATTTTCCCAATTATTTGCCAAAAACTTCAACCCATTACTCGAACGGTGTAAATCAGATTTGGCTAGATGGTCCTCTCTCCCACTCTCTTTGGCTGGGCGGGTCAACCTGATAAAAATGTCGCTACTTCCTCAATTCCTTTACCTCTTCCAGCATATACCCATCTTCATAAGGAAATCTTTCTTTTCAAATCTTGATCAGCTGATTAGTTCCTTCCTTTGGGGTAATAAGCAAGCACAAATTGGTCGAACAGCTCTCCGACTTCCTAAATCCTTAGGAGGACTGGCTCTCCCAGACTTTCGCTACTATTATTGGGCCTGTAATATCAACAAGCTTCTCCTCTGGAACACTGGTAAAGCTGTATCCGAACGCCCGCAGTGGGCTTTGCTTGAAGCTTCCTCCTCACATCTCTCTCTCTGGTCTGTGGTATGCTCTCAACTACCAATGTTAATTAAACAGGTTAGCCCTAACCCAATTGTAACAAACACACTGATGATTTGGAATCAGTTCAGAAAAGCTTTTGGCATCCACACTCAGTCTTGTCAGTCCCCAATTTTTCGCAATCATCTGTTTGCACCTTCATGTTCTGATCCAGCCTTCCGTACCTGGTCTGAGAAGGGTCTGGCAACGCTTAACGACCTTTTTATTAATGGTGTTTTTTCCACATTTACTGACTTGGCTGCAAAGTTTGACCTACCAAACACTCACCTCTTTCGGTTCTTCCAAATAAGACATTTTGTGAAATCTTGCTTCCCTCAGTTTCCTAGCAGTCCTCCAAACTCTCTTATTGACCAATTTTTAACCCTCAATCCCAGAAAGAAAGGACTCATAGGGATCACATACAAACAAATTCATATATTGTCCCCGAATCATCTGGTTTCTCTAAGAGCTACTTGGGGTCAGGACCTCGGAGTTCCCTTAACCGATGAGCAATGGGAGGTGATATTAAATAATGTTCACTCCTCCTCTATTTGTGCGAGGCATGGCCTTTTCCAGTGTAAAATCCTGCATAGAGCCTATCTCACTAATGCCAGGCTGGCCAAAATCTACCCTGACAGAGCAGACACATGCAACAGATGTGGGCAGGCTCCTGCGGACTTTGTTCATATGTTTTTATCTTCCCAAAATTATCTGAATTTTGGACAGCAATATTCGAAACACTTAGTAAAGCAACAGGCCGAACCATACCCCTTGAACTCCTTACTGCCCTCTTTGGATCGTACTCCTCACACAGTGTGTCCACGCGAAAAATCATAGCGTTCACCACATTACTTGCTCGAAGACTCATTCTTCTAAAGTGGTCTCACGCCTCTCCCCCAACTCATAATAAATGGATACAGGACATACTGCGGTGTATTACATTGGAGAAGATTAGGTTCTCCCTGAAAGGCTCCTCAAGCAGTTTCTATAAGATATGGCAACCATTCCTCACATACATAGATGCTCTGTCTATAACAGCAGAAACCAACTGATATCATCCTTCATATGGAGAAGGATAACTTTTACATCATGGATGTATTATAAGCTGCTCAGTGGCACATGAAACAGAGAAAACTCTTTTTCCGGGTTTAGAAAAGTGTAAAATACCCGGATCTACTGGCCCATAGAGCATGCGTGGAAGTGATTAACGGCAGCCGAACGCAGCCGAGTGTACCCGAGCATTGACTTCGACTCACTCGCTCGCTCACACAGATGACCCGAGTGCTCGAAGCGAACAGCGCCGGTGCACGAGCATTCCTCTCGTAGTAGCTGAGCTTATTAGCAACAGCAGCTAATCGGCGGTATAAGGACAGCGCTGTCGGTTTTAATATTTACGTGATTATCAGATAATGGTATATTTCTCTCTCTCTCTCTCTCTCTCTCTCTCTCTCTCTCTCTCTACACATACACACACACATATACATACAACTCATCAGGAAATCATATCGTAATCATGACCGGAGAAATCAAATTAACAGAATCGGAACGTGTCGCGCCCATAAAAAGGTAATAAAAGGTGGTGCTTGTAAAATTGCCCCGTGATTTATTACACAGCTCAACTTTAAAAAATACTATGTTCAGTACCTTTCAGTAACTGTCACTAGTGCTCCGCGCTGCTCACTGATAACCGGTAGTTTGAATACAGACCGTATACAGTATATACAGTCTCTGATACAGACACGGTAAGACGTCAATATTACAGCTGTACAGCCAACAGCGTATGTATGTGTTGTAAAATGGTAAAAATGATGAATTGTGATTAAAAACTGATGAATTACAGCAAAAATATCCATTACTACGGCCGGTACGAAGCCTGCGCTGTGTCCGTAACTCTTAGTGTTACATGCGCGTTCACGCAGTAGAGTCCCGCGGGTCCGATGCGTGTTCATTTTATGTTTGGAGACACACTGAATTCCAAATCTTGATTCGGAAGATAGCGCATTTTACATCTTTAGGACTTAATGTTTTTAATAATGGCTATAAAAAAATGCGGTTTACATGAGCTGACCTTAAAAAAAAAAGGTGTGCGCTTGATATTATCTGGCGACATGCCTGGCGGGTGGGCATAGGAATCATGTGAATAAAAGCAGCACCACCCGCATAGGGCGTGCTGACAAGACACAGCAAGCGTTCTCTTACTGACTACACAGAGGAGAAACGAGAGAGGAGCACTTGACAACGAATTATCGAACAACTTCGATGGGATACCGGTTTGAGACAAAAGTAAGTCCGTTTTTTGTTAAATTACTTGTTTTGAAAACGTTTTTTGTGTAATTGGCAGATGAGATACTGTTAAAAAGCAATTCATGGAGAAATACGTTTGATAGAAGTAGGCCAGATGAACCCCTGCATCGCCATTTAATTAACACGCTGTGGTTAATGACAAAATAATTACGATGATGAACGATAAAATTTGCACAATTAAAGAGCCAAACTGGCGAGGGTTGTCAGCGTGGACTGGTTTAATGGCACAGGAGTGAAACGTAACTGCTAGCAAAGTTTGCTAAGCTGAAACTAGCACAATTTTCACGATAATTAGTAGCAGCCTTTGGCTGTTTTTATTACCTTTGGCACGGTAAATACTAGAACATTGAGTGAGGCAACTCTTTGTGTTTATCTAAATTGTATTTTCAAATAAAACTGTTATATTTTTGAAGAAATTTGTATTTTGGTCGGGGTTACATGCGACAGTGCAGCTGCCTTTTTATGACACCACAGTGAAAGTCCCCATCAGTCAATTGACGCTCTCCTATGTTAGTCACATGGGTAATTTAAGATGGCGTAGCAAATAATTTGACAACACAGAGGAGATGGCACCCTTTCTTAACTGCGGTCACGCCAGCTGCGCTTCAGAAAAGCTCAGTCGCGCTATCTACACTTTCTACAAAATTGAGTGCGCGTCTACACCGCGTAGTACGGTATAGCGTGGCGGCGGCTTCGTGGTGCATTCAGACAATCAACAATCAATCAATTCTGGCTCTTTAGCCATGGTCTTGATAGGTTTCAGTGGTTTAAAATATGCAAAATTAGCTACATAACATGCCAACATTTTGAATATTAATCCTCAATTTGTTCATCAGGGTGGAGGACATTTGAATGTGACTGAATTCTCAGAGGCTGAGGTCTCCAGAACCACTGAGCAGCCTCCTCAGGGATTTACGGATTCCGAAAAGGAGGTATTTATCCACGATGACCATCCTGTCTGGTCTTGTGGTGCTGATGCTGCAGTTTTATAGACCTCTGCTGATTGACCAGCACTTGAAAATGTATCTGATGTTTTCAGGATAATTTTCAGTAAAGCTGGAGCTCTGCTGTGACGCTGTCTCAAGTTATTCTGATGTTATGAACCAAAATCTGTCAGGTTTACATTATTTGTGGGGTCCCCGTGAAGTAATTTACTTGACATTAATCAGATGTAATTACTTTTGTCCTTTTTTTTATTTGAAAATATTACCATGTGTGGTATACACCCACACTTTCTGATCTTCTCAGTAATCTACCAGTTGTACCAGCTTAATGATGGGTAAAATTTAGGCTCTTTAGCCATAGTCTTGATAGGTTTCAACATGCCAACATTTTGAATATTATCACCTTGTTTATCAGGGTGGAGGACAACCAATTGTGACTGAATTCTCAGAGGCTGAGGTCTCCAGAACCACTGAGCAGCCTCCTCAGAAAATGTATCTGATGTTTTCAGGATAATTGTCACTAAAGCTGTAGTTCCGCTGTGACGCTGTCTCAGGTTATTCTGACGTTATGGGGTCCAGACAAATGCATACAAGTGCTTCTTTCTTGTTCATTTTATTTATATTCAAGTGCAGGTCTTTTTTGTCAGTATGCCCAGATTTTAGTGCCTCTTTATATCTATTTCTTTATCTTTTTTTTCCTCTAGGACTCCGATGCAACTCGCCCTCTTCCCTCAGGGACAAAATATGGGGTGAATCCTCTGGTCAACTATACAGATTCTGATGAACCTCAGAGTCCATCTTCTACTCCTGAATTTTGCCTCTCAGAGCTGGACCACATTACTATTCCAAAGCTCAGGAGGACCAAAAGTATACAGGTAAACAACACACACACTGCAAGAGACACATTAAAAGTTGTAAGCCTTTCATCATTCTACTGCCTCATTCAAATTTATTCTATCAATTTTTTTGAGATAGATGAAAAACCAGATTGACTTTGATTCGGATGAGCTTTATGACCCCACCTCAGATGACAGTGAAGAGGAATATGTTCCTGAAACTAGTGGGGACTCTGAAAGTACAGACAGAAGTGAAGTGTATGAACCTGTCCACTCTGTCTTAAACGTTAATGATGTCAGCAGAGACACCTCGCCCTCACCACCAGCCTAAAAGCCTCCTCAAAGCAGGTTGTTCGAGGACGTTCACCTGTCAGAAGGAGAAGTAGCTCTGGTCTGATGCGTAAAAGGCAACACTTGAGTCCAAGACTGACCCACCAGCCTGACTCATCTAATCAGAGTGCTGGGAGAGATACTGTTCATGCTTCCAAAAAGTCAATGGTGGCTCAAGAACAAGACCAATGTCTTCCTGACAGTTCGTCTTCCGTTCTTACACAAGATAGTATTTCTGGTGGCCCTTCCATATCAGCGGTCTGCAAAAAAGAAGATGGTACAAGAGTCTACAACAAGAAACAGTACTGTCTGTTCTGTAAGTTGGGTGTGGTAAAAATTGCTAGACATCTCAAGTGAGCTCATCCCAATAAGTCAGAGGTTGCACAGGCTTTTGCTTTTAAAAAAGGCTCCAAAGAAAGACGAATGCATCTCGAACATTTGAGAAACAGGGGCAACTCTGCTCACAATATTGAGGTACTACATTCTGGAGCTGGTAAACTTGTTCCTCACAAGCAGCCAAGAGTGGACTCGGAAGCAAAAGATTTTTTGCATTGCGCATACTGCTAGGGCTTTATTGTGAGGAAACTCCTTTTGCGGCATGTGAGGATTTGCAAGTTGAGGCCTAGTGTTCGACGCAAACCAGGCAAAACCAGGTTGTGTCCAGGCCCTTTGCGCTTTCACAACGCCTCCTCCACCTGGTGTCAAACAGGACTTGTGGAAACTATTAACCCACATTGTTCAAGATGAAGTTTCCACGGCTGTGAAATCTGACTTGTGTATCCTTGATTATGGTGACCATCTGTACAACCGTCTGGGATATGATCCTGGAAAACATGAATATATACGACAGAAGTTAAGAGAGCTAGGAAGACTTCTGCTTTGCTCTAGAACTAGTTCCATGAAGACCATTCAAGACCATGTCAGACCATCCAACTTCATGCAAGTTGTTCAGGCCGTGAAAGAATAAGCAGGTTATGATAGTGCAACCAGTACGTACAAGTGCCCCAGTCTTGCGCTTAAAATCGGGCACAGCCTGACAAAGATTGCAATGCTTGTCGAAAGCCATGTAAATAACGATCCCGTTGCTGCCAAAGAGGCACAGACATTCCGCAGAGCGTACGAAGCTCGCCGGAACGAGATGATTTCTGCAGCATCGCTGAGAACTCTGCAAGAATCAAGGTGGAACAACCCTCTGCTGCTGCCGTTCACGAAAGATGTTCAGACGCTGCATTCTTATTTAGATGTGAAACAGCAGTATTTCAGCTCTAAACTCTCAGCTGAGATGTCAGCCCAGACATGGTCAGCGCTGGCCAAGGTCACGCTGACTCAAGTGATCCTTTTCAACCGACGAAGATCTGGGGAGGTGTCAAAGATACCCATGTCATCATATTTGTCAAACAATGCATCGTAGCCTCAAGATGATGTTGTCGATGCTTTGTCAGAAGTAGAAAAGAAACTGTGCCGCCACTTCAGACGCATCCAGATCAGAGGAAAAAGGGGGAGAAAGGTTCCTGTTCTTTTGACACCAGGAATGCAGCACGCCCTTGATTTACTTGTCAGTAAACAAGAGGAATGCGGGGTTCCTCAGGAGAACAGGTACCTGTTTGCAAGACCATCTGCTTTTACCTGTTACCGTGGCTCTGACTGCCTTCGACATTTTGTAAAAGTATGTGGTGCAAAGAGTCCTGAAACTTTGACCTTCACAAAGCTTCGAAAGCAAACAGGAACTCTCTCACAAGTGCTTAACCTCAGCAACACCGAGCTTGACCAACTAGCCGATTTTCTGGGCCATAAGAGTCCACCGGCAGTTCTACAGGGCTCCTGAGGGGACCCTTCAACTTGCTAAAATCAGCAAGGTTCTCATGGCTTTGGAAGAAGGACGCCTGGCAGAATTTAAAGGAAAGACCCTGGATAACATCAGCATTGACCCTGAGGGTACTATTAATTTCTCTTTTATTCATAAAATAATCTTTTTCAATGATTTTAATTCTTATCATTTCAGGGCATGATTACAACATGTCAAAATCAGATGATCTTTAATAGAAGTCTATCTCCCTCATCCTCATATAGAGAGTTTGCACCCTGACAGTGACCCTAATGAAGCTTCTGATTCGGATGCTGAAGGTTAGTTTTCTCATAAGATTTTAAATTTGACCTCCTGGTATATTTTAGGATATCTGTGTACAATATCCATTTGCATTATCTGTTTACTATCTGCTCATCGATGACTGGCCAACAAATATGTTCGTTTGTTTTTTTTTTTTTTGGTTCATTGATCTACATGTTAGTTTGCCTAATATCAAAGATGACTGCGTAAGAGCAGCATATAATCTAATTTAATGGAAGACTTTTCTGTAGAGACAGGACTGATAGCAATCCTCCTCACAGCTGGTATAGTGTGTGTGTGTTAAAGAGTTAATACATGTGTATTAATGTGCTTTTTGATATTCCCAGCACTGTTACTAGCTTTTAACAATAATAAATAGTTTTAAATGGAAAAAATACTATTGCATGCCCTACGTTCATGATATAATCTCACTGTAGTATGAACTTTGTACATTTTCCATAAATGTCATCCGAACGTTGAATATCCATATCCCAAAAGTTTAGGAAGATCTGGCTAATTTAATGGATGTTCAAGGGCTTGTTTTGGGCCCGCCCTCAAATAAAGCTAACATTTAGCTTTCCATGCACATTTTTTAGATGTATTTTAATGTGTAGTTTGGTCCTATTTGTCTGTTATCATGGAGGACCCATACTGCATAAAAACTATTAGTTACTACAGAAAAACTATTAGTTTTCTTGTCAAATATATAATGTTAGTGTGGCTGTGCTACACAATCAGAAATGCTAAGACTACTGCCAGTTTTGACTGTTGATTTTTTTTACTTTTTTCACCTCTAGCCCAAAGTGTTGAGGATATTTTATGTGCTGTTATGTTTTTTTTTCTGGTTATTTTTAATTCTTCTTGTTTATTACAGGGAGACAAGTAACATCTAGGCAGAGGGCAGATGTGCTGCCGGATGCGCAGCTTCAGGATGCATCACCTTTGCAGAGCACCACTGCACCTCAACAGACCAAAGACCAACTGCCATCACCAAAAAGGGAAAGAGGCAAGTTGTTTGAGGTTGTCTAATATTAAGTAGGTCTCCATTACAACAAACAGATATTTAATCTAATGGGACTTTGAGGTTTTTTTTAAAAAAAACAATCACTTGTAGGTTTGGAAACAGAAATGATTATCTGGTTTTTTTGTGTGTTTTTTTTTTTTTGCAGCTCGACAGCCTGTCAAAAAGAGGCCATGGGAGAAAGAAGAGATCCTGGCTGTTGAGAAGCACATTATGTCCTTCATCATTACGTGCCGCGTTCCAGGGAAAAGTGACTGCGATAAGTGCCTTGAACAAGAAAAAGTAGCACTCAGAAACAGGAATTGGTTAGCTATCAAATTTTACATCAACAACCGAATCACAGCTCTCAAGAGGAAAGTGTAGGTTTTTTTATGTTGGACACCATTTAATTGGTCTTTAATTTTGTGGTCAACCATTTTTTGACATAGGCTTGGTTTTATATTCAGTGCAAGCCCTGAGATGTCTTTGACATAGGCTTGGTTTTATGTTCAGTGCGAGCCCTGAGATGTCTTTGACAGACGCTTGGTTTTATGTTCAGTGCGAGCCCTGAGATGTCTCTTTGACAGACATACTTAAAGCTGTCAGATGTCATTAATCTTAACTGAGTTCAATAAAAGCGATTAGCTTTAAAATGCACCCATTGATTCAAGTTTCATGTTTCGAACAGCCTACAACAAATGTTTAAATGGGAAAATGAAAAATATA
>NC_056464.1:41264481-41295479 GCF_008729295.1 Plectropomus leopardus | reverse complement strand
CACTGACATATCCCAGACTGTCAGCAGCTACACTCACACACTGACATATCCCAGACTGTCAGCAGCTACACTCACACACTGACATATCCCAGACTGTCAGCAGCTACACTCACACACTGAAATATCCCAGACTGTCGGCAGCTACACTCACACACTGACATATCCCAGACTGTCGGCAGCTACACTCACACACTGATATATCCCAGACTGTCAGCAGCTACACTCACACACTGACATATCCCAGACTGTCGGCAGCTACACTCACACACTGACATATCCCAGACTGTCAGCAGCTACACTCACACACTGAGGAGGAGGAGACTCAACATCATTCATCTAAAAATGTGGTGGCATCATGACAAAAACCTGACATTTTAGGGGTGAAAATAATGAATATTTAATATTTATAATCAGGACTGATGTTGGTTAAAAAAAATAACTTAATGAAAATAGAAAATCATATTAATGTATACATTTTTTTAGCCTGATTTTGAAAAGTGCATTTTGTGTGAGTATCTGACACAGAAAATAATAATGTATAAAATCATTGTTGCTGCTAATCACGACATCTTCCGGGCTGTGATCATCAAAAACAGCAGTCTACTTAGCATGTAGTATACTGAAACTAATTATTTTTTTTCCATCTGAAAACAAAGCGGCATCATGACAGAAACCTGGCGCTGAAAGGTGTTTTTTGGGAGTCAGTTTGTCTATGCGGTTTGTGTTCGCGGCTCTCTGCACTGAGGCTCAGAAATAAGATAACTTCTCTCGTCTGCTCAGACGTGGTGAATTTATAGCTCACAGCGGCTTCGTTTATACCTGCAGTTTATCCGCCAGAGACGATGCAAATCAACATAGTGAACCTTTAGCCGGTTACAGACAAGCTGCAGCGACTCACAGGCTGGAGCTGCTCTTTGATTTCGAGTGTCTGCAAAAAATGTTGTTGCACATTTGCGATCTGTTGTTAGCTTCGTTAGCTTTTATACTTTATCACATGAATGCTACAGGACTGAAACATAAACATAAACAAACATAAATAAATATGTAAAACGGAAAATAAAATGTAAATTAAACAAATAGGGAAGTTCATATGCAAAGTGGTAAAATTACATAAATAATAAAATAAAATAAAAATAAATATGTAAATGAATACACTGATAAATAAAATGGAAAATTAAATAGGAAATTCAATAAATATTGGCATTTTGGGCGTTCGCATTTATTTATTGACACATTTATTTATTTATATTTGATTTTGTCAGTGTCAGTCCTCCATAGCGGACACTGTCTCACTGGTCGTCCCTCTGAGCTCCGGTCAAACTTTTAATCTTTATGTATAAAAAACAAACCCTGAATTGTTTTTAATTGTATTTAATGGATGAATCTGGTTTAATTGATATAATTCTGAGTCGGGTACGATTCTTCATAACGACTCGACAGTTGGGCTTCAGGACACACAGATTATTTTGGGCGAGCAGTTCGGACACGTTTGGAGATTTTATGATGAAATCTTTAACCTTTGAATCTTGGTCAGCGGATTAGTGCAGTGACTTTTCTCTGTGAACCTCAGCAGCGTTTTGTAGACTATAAAACTATAACGGGGGACGGGGGAGGAGATGATGACTGAATTTTCATTTTTGGGTTGACTATCCCTTTAACCCTTTGAAGCCTGGAGTGACATCAGTTTGCCTGTGCTTCTTCCAAAAACATTTCACGAGTGTTTTAACCTCTGAACTCTGAGCAAACTGCTGCTTCTTTCAGAAACTTTGGCGAAAAGACAGTGAGCAACTTGGTAAGAAATGTTCAACAGATTACAAGAAATTAGTAACTTTACAAAATAAAAAAACTAGAAACTATATAAATTTATTTATATTTAAAATGATCATAATTACCATTCAAAATTATGTTACAGAATTATTGTAATTTCTATGCACTTTTTCCAGGTCATTTTTATTTTCTGTTTTTATTCATTTCTTTATATATATACATACATTTTGGGTGATTTTTTTAAATTATGTTACAGAATTATTCTAATTCTTACTCATTTTTTTCCAGGTCATTTTCTTATATATGTTTTTAGTAATTTTGATTTTGGGCTGATTTTTTTGGTACTTTTGACTAATTCCTTGCACATTGTGGATCATCTGCTCATTGTTTTAAAGGGAATCTTTGCCCAGGTTTGAAAGGGTTAAAGAGTGTTGAGGAGCGTTTCACAGACTCGTGTGTGAGCGCTGACGCTGACATGATGCTGACATCGTACAGCAGGATGTGAGGTGCTGATGAGAGGAAGCGGCGCTCGTGGTCGGGCCGTCTGTCACTGTCTCTGACTGCTGGCTTCCTGTTAATGGCGGCCTTTAGATCCCGAGGCGCCGCCATCGCAGAGCCGTTTAGTAACGGCAGACGGCTGCGAGCTCGGCTGTCCGATCAAACGAAGCTTGTTAACAAAGACAGAGACCAGCGTTTGTTGTGTTCAGTTCAAATGAAGATTTTGACTTCAAATACGTTGTTTCGTGCTGCAGCGGAGTGAACGAGGAGCAGT
The DNA here is from genome assembly GCF_008729295.1 of Plectropomus leopardus. Lineage (NCBI taxonomy): Eukaryota > Metazoa > Chordata > Actinopteri > Perciformes > Serranidae > Plectropomus > Plectropomus leopardus. The sequence goes on along the minus strand of NC_056464.1, from coordinate 41,292,940 downwards.
CGAATCAGATTTTCTTTCCTCTGCTGCAGAAATCCTCCTGCACACGTTGAAAAGCCTCGCTAACCGTGCTGCCGCTGTTTGGTTGTAACATGAATTCGTGCCCTTTTCTTCGCCTCAGAAACACATTTCACAGTTTTTTGAGCCCTGCAGGAGGAGCGCTGTGACCTTGGATCCATAGCCGTAATAAACTCCCTCAGTGTGCTCTCTGATACCTTTTGTCCCCTCGTTTTTTGACGGATGGCTGGTGGAAATGGAGGTTTGTGGGCTTAAAGGCGGCGGTGGAGAGGCGGGGCGTGACGGGCAGTCGGGGTAACTTTAAGGGCAGAGTTTGGTTTTATGATCAGAGTCAGATGAGGCTGCCGGATGGTTTCCTCCTCCGTCTCTGAGCAGAGACTCACGCAGGAGGCCGCCAGCTCATCACACTAAACACGTTAACGACTCAGCGACTCAGCGACTCAGCGCTAAACTGTGATAATCAGACTGGCTTCTGACACAGCGGCGCTACTCTGGACGACCCTGTGAGGTCACAGCGCATCACTTCCTGCTGCACGTTTGGTTCAGGCTGTTGATCGTTGAGTGGGTCGACACGGCAACGCAACACGCAGAGGACAAAACTACAGCGATGTTTAGTGACGCATGAAGTGAGTCACACCTCACAGGCGCAGATACGTTTTTTTCTCAAATTATTCAAAGAAAACTTAAAAAGTCACTTTTTCCACACAGTTAGTGTCAGTATTTCAGCCTTTGCCAGCAGCCAAAAATATTTAACCCTTAGGGACTGTTTGGTGCATTTTAAAAGTGTGAGAAAATTACCTGAAAAAAAGCTAAAAAAAACAACAAATAAAAACAGTAAAATGCTGCTGAAATTATTTTTCTCTGACATAATTTGAAAATATAAAATTAATGAAGTTATAATAAAAAAAAAAGTTATAATTTTAAATGTTTTTTTCTGGATATTTTCCCTATATATTTTTAAAAATATTTTTATAATCCTTCCCTCTTTTTTACAACTAATTTTAGGTAATTTTCTTGTCTCCTTTCACTACTTTTCCTGCAAATTGTGACGTTTCTTACCCGGTTGTTTGCTGCCTTTTTTTCTCCTCATGTTTTATCTGAACGCAGCACAAAAAAACTGACTTCAGTCCAGCAGAAAGCGAGAAATAAATAAGCAAAAAATACAGACAACAAAATAACCAATATATATATACATATGATTTTTTTTAAAATTCTCTAACATAATTTTACTGATAAATATATCCCCCCCCCCCCCCCCCCCCCCCCCTTTTCCAGTCATTTATCTTTGCCAATTATTATTTATTTCATACAATTTGTGGGACATTTCTTTCCGAGTTGCCTTTTCCCGTGTTCCACATTTGAAAGGGTTAAACAGCTTGTGAGACGCGTCCAAACGTAGCATAAGAAAAATGATGCTGAACCAGGTTTTTTAAGGGTTAATTGCTGAAACTGAACCAGGAGACGGAGTGATGTGGGTTTGGAAGATGAAAGTCTTGAGGGGGAGACGAGGAGAACAAAAGAGGAGACAGAGGACAGAAAAGAAGAGAGACACAGGAGGAGGAAGAGGAGGAGGAAGAAGAGCGATCAGAGGGAGGCGGAGCCTGCGATGAAGACGAGGCAGGATGAAGGCCGCCGGCGGCAGGAAGCGTCCCCCAGTGGCAGAGGATGCCCGCTGAGTCTCAGGTCTCCTGCCGAGAAGGATCCATTTCCCGGAGTCAATTACGGCCTCTAATCCTCCAATCTGACGCCTTTAATGTCAGGCTGCCGAGAGCCGACGCTCCGGAAACCAGAACTCAGCGACGCTCCAGAAACCAGAACTCAGCGACGCTCCGGAAACCAGAACTCAGCGACGCTCCTCAAATCCAGATTTTGAAAGTGTGCTGCATAAACACAGCCAGGTATAAGGGGATGGAGCTCACCTCAGAGTCGTGGAGACACTGAGACTGTTATTCCTCTGATGTCAGCTGGTCACTCACAGACTCAACACTAATTAACCCTTCAGACTTTGTTCCACATCTGTTCTCTTGTGCAGCGATCAGACGCTCTCACAAACTGTTTAACCCTTTAAAATGTGTGCAGATTCATTTCATTTCTTTCTGGGGAAAAGGTCACTTCAAAGAAATGTCTGACAAAGAAAATGAGCTGAAAATTAGTGGTTAAAAAAGGCAGGGGGGAGAATTATTAGAAAATTATCAAAAAATAGAAGAAAATGTCCAGAGAAATATATTTATAATCAATAAAAAACTATGTTATGGAAAGTACACATATATATATTTTAACTTCATGCACTTTTTTCTGGTCATTTTCGTGCCTGTTTTTGTTTTGTTTTTTTTTTTACTTTTTTTGATGAAAAATACAACCTTAATATTTTCCTTATTTTAAAATTTTATTTTATTTTTACATCTCTTTCTCCTCCTCCTCCTCCTCCACCACTCTCTCCTCCTCCTCTTCCTACTTTTCAAAGTATTTGTACAGCAGAGACAGACCAGTTTTATCAAAAGAAATACTGAATTACTGCTTTCACTGTGATGCAAAGTTAGTTATTGTAACTAGTTTTCTACATCAACACCAAATCTTGTAGTTTTTATTTGAGCAAGAGAGACACTTTCTTGTTCCTGCAGAGATCAGATTTTGCTGACTTGCACAGTTCAATTTCAATTAATAGTTGTAAAATGAGTAAATGCAGTCTATGATAATGTTGTAGGTGTTGATAAGAGTCCCATGCGTATTGATAGTGGAGGCGTGGCTCATAATAATGGCAGTAGAAGGTTGCGTCAAGCACGATTACGGCATCGACGCAACCAGGACCCACAACAGAGCCGTAGCTTCAGGCAGTACCACAGCAGCAGTAAAACCAAGACCAGATCAGGGCGAGTCGGGGGTACAGTATCAGTGCAGCCACAGCACGAGCACGACCAAAGGCAGGATCACAGCACCAGCACAGCCATCACCACGATCAGGCACAGCCAAGACTGCTGCCAGGATCCAGGAAAACCAGGAAACGAGGGAGCAGGAACGCTCCGGAGAGGAAGCGGAGTTAACATAGAGCAGTAAACAGACATGAACGTTTGCAGATGGAGGCAGCAAGAGAAGGAAAAGGAGCTCAGCATATTAGTTCAACTAAAACACAAGAAACGTGCAAACACAGCTGCTGTGTATCTGACCACACAGCTGGTGCTGACTTTACTGCCAATGTGAAGGTGTTGGACTTATTGTCCTTATAGTTTTGTATTAGTTGCTTGTTTCTGTATTGATTGCTGGAGTAATATGGCACACTGCCGAGGGTGGCATAGCTAATTTTGCACATTGCATAATTGCACATCCTTAATAGTATTTCATTTTTTTAAAAATCGTGTTTATCATTTTCTTTTTTGTCATTTTCGGAGGCAGTTGAATGGATACTTTCCAGCATTTTACTGCTGTAGTTGTTGTGGACTATGAGTGACTCTGCCTGCTGCTGTATTTATTGTTGTGTGTTGTTCTCTACTCTTCTCATGTCTCGTTGTTGTATGTTGACATTGGCAGCAAATGAGTTTCCCTTTTGGGATCAATAAAATTAATCCAATCCGATCCGACATCACAGCTGCAAACTCGCCATTTTTGGCAAAATTTGTAATATTTGATGACAAATATTGCTCCCCAGTGATTCATGCAGTAGGCTTTTATTTTTTGGGAGTGTGTAGTTTGTGTACTGCAGCTGGGCAATCACACACACACACACACACACACACACACATATACACAGAGCCATTCACAGGGTCACACATCAAAAACTTGCGGTCAAATAGAGTCCTGCATCCCCTTGCAGGTGTGTGTGTGTGTGTGTGTGTGTGTGTGTGTGTGTGTATGGCTCTGTGTGTGGCTGTGTTGCAGCGGCGTGTGGATGAGTGGATGAGTGTTTCCTGGAGAAGTCGTCTAATTCGGCGGGGATGCTCCCTGGCAGCCCGTCACAGTGGATTGTGGCGGCTGAGCGGAGAGGCTGAACACTAATCTGACAAACGGCGCAGAGATGGGAGGAGGAGACGCTCCGGCGCTGACACTGATCGGGCTAAGCGTCCTCTCTCCTGCTTCACACCAAAGTCTTTCTCTTTCATTACCGCTTTTATTCCTTCTTCTCTGGTTTCACCGTCACTCGTTCAGCCGGCCTCGCTGCTCTACCTCCCTCTGCCCCTAAAATGTCCCAGAACCCTCCTCCATCCAAAACCTCCTCCGGGCAGAGAGCGTTGACCTTCTCTCATTTTAGAGTCTTTTTGCTGACACGACTCAAAGTGCCCCTGATGGCTGCAGCAATAGTTTCAAACTATTTAACCCTTTGAAAGCTGAGCACATTGGTATGATTTCTGTTAAAAACACGGTGCAAACTTAACAAGACATGGCCCAAAAATTAGTAAGACATTAGTTAAAAAATAAATATAAAAGCTATATATTCAAACTATGGTTCATAGTATTATATATGTTTTAAGATTTTTTTTGGCATTTTTATTGCCTTTATTAGATAAGACAGAAGATGGTTAGCGTTAAAGAGGGAGAGAGAGGGGATGACATGCAGCAAAGAGCCGTGAGCTGGAATCGAACTCACGGCCGCTGCAACAAGAACTCTGCCGGACGCCCCATGCATATGTATTTTTAACTTTTCAGGTCATTTTCCTCTTTGTTATTTTTTGTTTTGTTTTGTTTTTTTAGTCGTCCTTTTTTGTTTATTTGCAGGTAATTTTCCTGTTTTTTTCATCATGAATCTACAGTAGATCTCTTAACGTTTTTTAAATAGAATTTCTTATGTACCGCCTCCCTTATATTCAAAACACTGATATTTAAGTTATTCTCTCATCACCTTTTCCTAATTTCTCACAATTTGCCGGACATTTCTGGCCCCCTCCCCCTCATCACATCATGTAAACTGACCGTTTGTTTTGTAAATCGCATCATAAACTTTTTTTTTATCATTGGTCGTGTTGTTTTGCTGGTTTTTTTGCCGTGTAGTTTTTAAATTTTTTTTGGTCGTGTAGCCGTGTATGTGTGTAGGCGGGGCTGACCGGAGCTCCTCACCATGATGCCGGCTCTCATGCTGCATCATGTTAGTTGTTTTTGTCTTTTCTGTTATCTTCTCGCCTTTATTTCTTTCTGACTTGAGGAAGCTCAAATGTCGCCACACTTTGATTTGAAACTGGAGGGATTATCTTCTATTTCAGTATCGCCTGTCGTGGAGCCTTTGCTTCGTCTTATTTATGTTGGCGAGCTGTCTCTAGTCTCAACATGACGTAGGACGTTGAACACGTAGTGACATGACACGTCGAGCAAGCGAAGTCAAAAGCAGATGACGCCCTCTTCTGTTCAAAAAGTATCGCAGTTCATTTTTCATCTCACCGTTTTGAATCTCACATATTTTTAATCGATTTGTAACTGCCTCACGATGCATCGTTACGTCCCTGCTCGTTTGTGTTGTATTTGTCTGCCTGTATTTATTGTTGTAACGATGTTGTATGCTGCCCTCTTGGCTGGGCGCTCTTAAAAAAAGAGGTTTTAAGTCTCAATTAAGCTGTAAAATATTAAGTACAATAGTTACAAGATACAATGCAGAATATTACTGAAAACTGTTGTGGAGCAAAAGTAGCACAAAATGGGAATATTTCAGTAAAACTAAATTTTTATTAAAGTTGCGAAACTGTTTCTAGGGAAAAAAATCAAGGAGTAAATGATCATTTTTATAAAGCCACCCTCGTTAACAAGGATCTCCACAGAGTGTAATGGCCACAAATAAAGTGTGCATTGTTTCTAAAGTGGTATGAAAATATGAATTTAATACCATTTTCTGAGGGTGCATCAGCACTGTTCTGTTAATTTAGGAAAACAGGAGTAAAGCTCCTTACTTCTGTCTGAGGAAACTTGTTTTTGTCCTCATGTGAAACCACTTTCACCTCACAAGCTTCTGTTTTCCTTTCAAACTGAGGATTAGTCTTATCTTAAATAAGGGCATTAAAACGATTTTTTTCCAATTGTTTTCCCCACTCAAGGCACGGCTAAATAAGGGCCGCTAATTGACTTTCTCCCTCTTGTTTACTGGCTGCGGCCCCGGCAGCAGTTTTGGCTGTTAGTGGAGCCTCCGGCACTTAAGTTTTAATTCTGGCCATTAGAGCCGGAGCTCGGCTGCAGCCTCAGCTGTGACCCCTCCTGGCTCCTGTTTGTCTGGATACTTGTTGTTCTGGAGGTTTTGGACTTTTCTGTCCCCAAGAGAGGAACTGTGTTTCACTAGGAGACATTTTATCTATGTGAGATTGTTTAAAAAACAAAACACAGATCATCAGTATGAGCACGAGATCTAATTTCTGAAAACATCCTCGCTGCTGCAGGAAGCACCGCTGCGCCATTTCTCCTTCAGCATTTTTTCCACAATAATAAACACACAATACAGACCCACAAAATGTTGAGAAAGTGAAATTCTCTTCATTAAACAGAGAAATACATCTGTGCACATAATAACATTAACTTCCTCTCTGTCACAGAAGACTGACGAGGCTGAACTGCTTTCATTTCTTTGCACTACAAGAGTTAATAGAAAGAGCAGCTCCTGTATTTATGACCCCATCCAAAAACACAGACCCTGATATCCTGTAACACTGAGTTACTGAGTTACTGTCCCTCCACTGTCCCTCCACCGTCCCTCCACTGTCCCTCCACCGTCCACTGTCCCTCCATCGTCCACCGTCCCTCCATCGTCCCCTCCACAGGGGGCGTGGACGTTTCCATGATGTGGCGCCGGCCCAGAGAAGCTCTGAGGTGAAGCAGATCTCTTCTCTCGGGTTTACACGCTCAGCGTTAATGTAGAAAATAAAACGAGGGAAGACAGTAAAATGCCCCGAGTGAGGTATATTTTCATTTTAAAGACGCCGCTACAACCTCTTTAAACATTTGTCGAGCACTTTGTGAAGCAGAGCAGGAACACGACTCGTGGCGGCAGCTGTGATGGCGGCGCTCTGTGCACCTTGGTGTGTGCTCTGTAGCCTGAACACACACACACACACACACACACACACACACACACACACACACACACACACACACACACACACACACACACGAGACATAGAGAGACACCTGCCGCCCCCAACAGCCAGCCAACAAAAATATGCAGCCACTTGTAGATTCAACACTTGACAAAACCTCGGAGCAACATTCGGATCTTTGCACGACTCGTCTCACCACTTCCTGTGTGATCCTGAACTGCTCACCTCTCTCTCACACACACACACACACACACACACACACACGTCAGCCTCTATGCAGCTCATAAAATAGACTTTACCTGCTTAAAATCAGACAGTATTTAGGAAGAACAGCGTCACATTGACGTCCTGAAATATTTCGGTTTTGGAGTCAGAGAAGAAACGCTCCGTGTGGAGCCGCTATAAACCTGCTGCGGTAGCTCGATTGATCACCTCGCTGCTGTTTTTCTCTTCTGAACACGATAACGGCGTGGACTGAGAGCGTCCACCACAGAGCGTTATCTTTACACTGCAGACCAACACTGAAAGGACGGATGGACGGACGGACAGAACGATGAATGAGAGACATGAAACCTTCAAACAGGTTGGCTGCTGATTTCTAACCAGGAACGCCCAACCTGCTCCGTTCGGGGGACAGGGGCCAGGGGCCAGGGGCCAGGGGCCAGTCACAGCAGCCCAGGATACATGTCTCTGGGATTTTAGGCAGTTTCTAGGATTTAGGACTTTGGTATGATTTTAGGACATTAATAGTGTTTTAGGATTTTTCGAGGGTTTTAGGACATTTGTAGGATGTTAGGACATCTCTTGGATTTTAGGACATTTGTTGCATTTTAGGACATTAGTGTCCTCGTTCAAGTGACCTGTGACCTGAAGATTTAGGATGTTTCTAGAATTTTACGATATTTCTAGGATTCTAGGGTGTTTCTCTGATTTTAGGGCGTTTTAAGGATTTCAGGAGATGTCTTGGATTTTAAGACATTTCTAGGACTTTGGGACATCCAAGGATTTAAGGACATTTCTAGGATTTTAAGATGTTTTTTTCGGATTAAAGGGTGTTTGAGGAATTTTAGGACTTTTCTAGGACTTTTGGACTTCTCTCTAATTTTAGGATGTTTAAAGGATTTTAGGACATTTCTATGGTTGTAGGACATCAGTGTCTCAGCTGTGTCCTCTGTCGGGGTGTGGGGGATCCTCCTCTGGCTCTTTTTTTAATCAAAAAGCTCTATTTTGATGCTGTTTTATGTCTCTGACACCTTATGGAGACTAAAAGCACAAAAACTATTCACACACACTTTATTTTTATTGAGAATTAGAAAACGGTTGGGGGGGGCTATCGGCAACCGCCAAATTTGCTCTGAAACTAATCTTTTTCTACGCCTTATAGTCGTGTTTTACTTTCAGTAACTGTTCAACTTCTTTCTCGGTCCAAGCTAAGAAATCTCTGGTCTTTCTCGTCGCCATCATCATAGTATTTTCTGCGACTGAAGCTCATTTCCTACCAGACAAAAAAACTCCACAAACACCCACTAACATCTTGTCAAGGTTACAGTCAGCATTCGCTGCAGTCACGGGTATTTATTGGCTCCAGCTCATCAGGGTTCCTGCAGATCGTCTTATTTTTTTATCTAACAGAAGAGGCTTAGTTTTTCAGAGTCAGGGGGATCAGATGCTGCAGTCGCACACGCAGAGCGAGAAACACAAAATCTGCGAGGAAACTCGCCAACACCTTCATCTTCCCCACTACATTAACAATCTGCTGCAATAAGTATTCAGGCAGAATTGTCACAGAGTTTATCATGTCCTTTTTGTCTTTCTTACATTTTGGTTATGGTCAAATTTCACTCAGAGTGAAATTCGAAAGTCTTAAATCTAACGTGCTGTAGGAACCCCGGACGTACAACACGCTGGTGACTGCACTCCTTTTAGCCTCTTTGCCATCGTGATGCAATGACAGATCTCTAAAACGGGTCTCCATCCAGGCAGCGCTCCAGCATCGTTCAAAATGTAGTTTGCACCAAGTGTGAAAAAGACTGAAGTCAGTAAGAGATATTAAAACAAAGTAATCGCTTCATTTTCACTGGCCTCCATGATGCTTTCCGCTGTTTCCTCAGCTGTCCTCTGGCCTGTCCTCGCACTACATCTACATCAAGTCTCCTTTTTAAAATGCACTTTTTGTGTGAAAGCAGCTTGCATTCCCGATATGTTTTTGTAGATAGTTTCAGTGAAGATGTCACAAAAACATAAAAACTGTTAAATCTCTTCTCTTTTTATTTAACAGTCAGTCTGCAGAGATGCAGTTTGAGGTGACAGAAAGTTAAAGTAACTCTGCTGAGTGTTTAAGTCTCTCTCATCCTCTCTCTGTGTTTTCATGCAGCTGAGTTTAGCTCTCGTTTCCATGTTTTTTTGTTTTTTTCTGTGTCTGTCGTCAGACGGCTGAATGAGTCTGAAGTCTGATGCAGACTCATAAATACTGTGTTGACCAGCAGTCGCTCCCGGAGCCGCTGCTGAACAAATCACCGTTTTATAACCGCGACGTCGTCTGACGGAATAAATCCAGTTTAATGACAGCAGCTGTGGGATCGTTTAACGTGATCGATTGCAGAGAAAGTTACATCAACATGAAGTTTCACTGAAAGATGCAGCTTTCACATTTACTCACTCGGGAGAAAATGTCATTTTAGTCATTTTGGTGCAGACAGAGGGCTGAAACCGAAACCATTTTCAGCCTGTTCTCATTCCCGACTCGTCAGATACCGTCTGGTCAGTGATTTCAGCGTCAGACATTGATACAAAAAGGCACCTTTGGCGGCGATATCACACACCATCAGGCAGCGTTATAACAGCATCATAAAGTGAGACACATTAAACAGCATCAAAATAGAGCTTGTTGACCAAAAAAAGAGCCAGTGGAGGATCCCCCACACCCCCGACAGAGGGCCTAGCTAAGACCCTAATGTCCTAAAATCATAGAAATGTCCTTAAATCCCGCTTAAGTTTCTGTGTCTCCTAGAAACGCTCCTATTTCTGGAAACATCCTAAAATCCTGCATATGTCCTAAAACCATAGAAATCTCCTAAAATTCTAGAAAAGTCCTTAATCCTAGAAATGTCCCAAAATCGTAGAAATGTCCTAAAATCCTAGAATAATCCTAAAATCTTAGAAATGGCCTTACATGTTAAATACATCCTAAAAAACTAGAACTGTCCTAAAATCATAGAAACATTCTAAAATTTAGAAATGCCCTAAAATCCTATAAATGTCTTAAAATCCTACTAAAGTCCTATTATCCTAGAAATGTCCTTAAATCCCAATTAAGTCCTCGTGTCCTAGAAATTTTCCTATTTCTAGAAACATCCTAAAATCCTACATATGTCCTAAAAGCCTAGAAATTTCCTCACATTCAAGAAAAGTCCCTAATTCCAGAGTAATCCTAAAATCTTAGAAATGTCTTAAATCTTCCAAACATGTATGGGGCTGCTCGAGTGGCCCCTGGCCTCGTGTCGGTTTGAAAAGTGGCGCCCAGACACAGGAAGTCGAGTACCCGTGCTGTAGAAGATACATTTGGAGAACAGAGACACTTGGGTGGAGACGGGTGGTATTTTGTGGCGGTCCCTCAGGCGTAGTATTTCCGTCACTGCTGATCGGAGCCGGAGCCCATAAATACCCGTCACTCCTGCAGAGTGAATTGAATAAAAAGATGTTGGCGGGTTTTAGTTGAGGAGCTTCAGACGCAGAGATGAATCTCTAAAAATGACCTCCTCACATCCAGCTGAGCGTCGTCACACACTCTGCACGGTGTGGAGCAGCTCGTGTTAGCACAGCTGCCTCCTCCACCTCACACTAACTGACTCCTCACTTTAATATTTTCCTTCATGAAATGTTTGATGATTCACACACACACACACACACACTCTCTGCAGCCTCTCATCCACACTGGTGCTCAGGAGTACTGGGGCATGCTGGTGCTTACCGCTGATTACAGCCTCTGCCTCGGGGGGCGTTTGAAGAAAAGCTCCAGTAGCTGCACACTTGAATGAGCAGAATGGGCCCTCAGCAAAGCCTCTCCCTCAGATTCATTATGATGTTCACATTCTTCATATCCTCCCAAACAGCGCGCTGCACACATCCACGCACGGATCAGTTTAAGAGACGGCTCCGCAGCTCCGAGGCTCTGTAATGTGTTTTTAGTGCTGCGAGATGATTCAAGGTTTACTGATTCAATCAGGAGCGTCTGATGATGAGAGCGTCAGCGAGTCATGCTCCGAGAGATGAAATCAGACCTCTGCGTTTCTGTGCAACACTCACAGAGTAACATCTCACTTCCTGTAAGCTGAAGTCACTGTAAAGTCTCTATTAGAGCTGCGTCCGGACATATTACTGTAAAATAAACAGCTGAGTGTTCGTATTCCTCAGATACTGTGTGCTGTGCAGCATGACGCCGGCTCATGTTCCACAGGTGTGATGTTAGCGTCAAGTTAGGGACCGTCTCACAGGTGGAAACAAATTGACCGACAAGTTCTCACCCCAAACTCATCAAATACGTTCGCTCGCTCAGTGGCCCAATGCCTTGATTCCACCGGCGGCGTGTTGATGACATTATGTCTGCGACACTGTTTTACTCTGTCCTCCGTGCATTTTGAAGCATCCGATACAATTGTATGACACAATCAATCATATCATATCGTATGCATTTTAAAGCAGAGCATTTTTAAAAGCAGAGCGTTTTAAAGCAGAGCGTTTAAAAGCAGAGCGTTTAAAAGCAGAGCGTTTTAAAGCAGAGCGTTTTTAAAAGCAGAGCGTTTTAAAGCAGAGCGTTTAAAAGCAGAGCGTTTAAAAGCAGAGCGTTTTAAAGCAGAGCGTTTTTAAAAGCAGAGCGTTTAAAAGCAGAGCGTTTAAAAGCAGAGCGTTTTAAAGCAGAGCGTTTTTAAAAGCAGAGCGTTTTAAAGCAGAGCGTTTAAAAGCAGAGCGTTTAAAAGCAGAGCGTTTTAAAGCAGAGCGTTTTTAAAAGCAGAGCGTTTTAAAGCAGAGCGTTTTTAAAAGCAGAGCGTTTTTAAAAGCAGAGCGTTTAAAAGCAGAGCGTTTAAAAGCAGAGCGTTTTTAAAAGCAGAGCGTTTTAAAGCAGAGCGTTTTTAAAAGCAGAGCGTTTTAAAGCAGAGCGTTTTAAAAGCAGAGCGTCCTGCCGGCTGTACCTATTTTGTCATTTTCTCTTGATTTGGTGGTCAGTTTCCCCTGATTTCCCCTGACTTTTCCCATCACATGCTTGATCGCAGTCGTTGTTAAAGGGTGGTTCCCCCAAAAACTCCCATCGCAGCCTGCATGAGAGAAAATCCGTACGTGTGTTGGTTCGAGCTTGCAGAGCGTGAAGTTGGACGGGGCCGAGTGGAGACAGGTTGGCCTCAGAGTCGGTCCTCTGAGCACCAGATGGCTGCTCGTGAAGCTCGCCACAGCGAGCAGCCATCGTGTTGTAGCAGGAGATGATGACGAGACACACACACACACACACACACACACACACACACACACACACACACACACACACACACACATGCACACATGCACACACACAATGACTGTGATGACATGGAAATGGTTTAACGGCGCCCTGCGCCCTGCAGGTGAGAGCGCTAACAGCGCGGGTCGTCACGCAGCAGTGATAACTGCACACACGTCATAACCTATTCTCGGATCGCCGCCTCACGCTCGCCGGACGCCGTCGCTGCTCAGGAGTGACCTCAGCTCGCAAGGTCCTTTCATCTGTGTGAAACTGCACTTCGCCTTTTCACATCTGAAGCCTCGTTGGAGTGGTTTGACTCCGTTAGACAGAGCAGAGAAAAAAAGACCGAGACGGGCAGAGAGATCTGTGAGAAGGTCAGCAGTTAGTCAGCAAACAGTGACTCAGCAGAAACTCTCAGAGGGACTCCAGAGATAATGCTGATGTCACTCTGAGTTTCCTCCGGCAACAAGTCGAGTTTCTCTCTAACCTGAACTGACTTTGTCCTCGACCTGCAACAGAGTTTTAGTCCGTCGGTCCGTCCATCTGTCCCCCCCTTTAATCCAGACTCAAACATCTCAATAACTTTATAATAATGATAACTTTATTTATATAGCACCTAAAAACAGATATTTACAAAGTGCTTTAACAGACAAAACCAAGGCAGGAAATTAGGGAATAATGAAATAAACATCAACAAACAGAGAAAGGTCTGGAAAAGCCAAAAAGGCCAGAACAAAATGCAAACACAAAAACTCAAAGCAAATAAAAGGAATAAAAATGATAAAACAGGCAGATATCAAAAGGCATTTAAAGTTTTAAATCAATTTTTTTTTTAGAAAATACATGAAAATTAAAGCAACAAAAGTCATTAAATTAAATATAAGAAATAATAAAAGAAGACGACATCACATCAGTGGGAATAAAAAAGATAAGAAGATAAAAACAGATGAATAATAGATAAATGAACAAGTAAATAAATTAAAACATGAAAAGATGGTAAGAACAGGACATAAGAAGGACAAGGAACGGATAAATATAGTAAGCAAGAGACATAAAAAATGAATAAATAAATAAATAAAGAAAGAAAATAAATGAATAATTATTTAAAATAATACATAAAAATACATAATAATACATTGATTAAAATAACTTTGTTGATCCTCCAGCTCTTCGCCCGGCCCCATCATCAGGTCAACATGTTAATGTGACCCGTATTTCAGTTTAAAAACCTGCAGAGCTGATGACTTTGATCAGCTGGACTCTGTCGCCTTTTTCACACACAGATGTCTTGACAGTCTCTCCTTAAAGTCTCGTCTTTACGCCTCCTTTACATTTTCACTCAGAACCAAAAATAACGGCAGCATCGTGTCGCTCCGATGTGTGATATTAGACAGCATGCCGGCATCGCGGAAGCAAAAGAGGCATGACATTTAACACAACAGCTGTGTGTCCAGCCGCCTTTTAACCTGAGACATGGGTGATTTTAGCAACTTGTTGCTGTTTTTGCAGCAGGGATTATGCTCCCAAAACTGTATTTTAAGCCAAAACATGATGTTTCCTTTCTATAACCCAGCACCACACGTTAACCACAGTGTTAAGTTTCAACATAAAGTTTCTCTGTTTGTTTCACGACATAATCAACATATAAAATTTAATGTATCTGTGGTTTGCAGAAACGTACAACACCAACATTTGTTCTGGCCATTCAGAGAAAAATTTAGATAAAAAATGTCAGGGTCATGGGAAACTGATTTTCCAAAGTGATTTTTAAGTTTGCAAACATTTTTAATCATCAAACTTTACATGATGTAACTTTTAATCTCAAAGCCATCAGACAGTAATCTCAGCGGGAGTAAATTTTCTTATTTATTTTTTAAACTTTTCTTTTTTTGTGATAATTCTCAGGTCATTTTTCTTGTAGGTCTAATTTTTTAGCAAATTTTTACTCATTTTTAGGTAATTTTGTCCTCTATCATTTTTTTTTTTATTTAAAGAAATAAAGCCAGTTAGCTCTGTTGATGTTAGTCAGCATGTCAGCATTGAGGCGTGACATCTAACACAACAGCTCCGGCTTGCTGCGTGTCCAGCCACCTTTGAGCTCCCAAACACAGGTGTTTTTAGCTACCTGTTGCTGTTTTTGCAATCATTTTCTTGTAAGACTAACTTTTTATCATATATTTGCTCATTTCTGGGTCATTCCTTAAGTTGCTCATCGCCCTCTTTGATTTTTTTTTAATGAAATGGAGCCAGTTTGCTCCAGTTTCAGAGGGTCAGTATGTTGAGCCACAGAAAATGAGTTGAAAGCACTGATTCAGTTTAGTTTCTCTCAGCCTGAATCCATCTCTCACACGTTGTCAACAGAAAGTGAGTCACTGCAGAGAAGACGTTCGGAGATTTTAGAGCTTTAGAGTCATAATTTGTTGTTGTTTGTGTCACGATTAAGAGAATGAGAAGAAAAAGTGCTGTTGACTGAAGAGAGATGAGGAGATGGCAGAGACAGAGAGAGAGACGATTAATGGCGTCATTAAAAGTCTGTGTGTGTGTGTGTGTGTGTGTGTGTGTGTGTGTGTGTGTGTGTGTGAGAGAAACTGTTGAATCGATAACGCAGCAGAGAGAGTTCAGAGGAAACTCCTCCGGCTCTCTTCAGAGACTTCTTCATTATGCATGTGCTGCAATTACCTGACGTCTGTGAGGAAGTGTTGGGCGCAGAATTACTCTGATTAGTTGCTGCAGTCACAGAGTCGGAGCGGCGGCTTCGCTCAGCGCTTCACTGCCGAGACACAAATCTGACTTCAGAACCGAACGTCGTCCTGAGCCGCTCAGCCGGCAGCCAGGACAAACGTTGGGATTGTATATTTCTGCAAACGGATCTGCTGAAATGATGTTTGGGTTTTATTAACGGCGCTGCGGTTCACGTCTCATCGGGTTCAGGCACATGGCGAGATGAAGCTGCACGTCATTATGTTTACACAACTGCACATGGCGACCAGCACATACTGTCCTGTGATTAGGATTAAACAAAAAAGTCACGGACAATTCGTTTAAGGCAAAAGAGGCGCACGATAAAGTGTCGAGAAAAAACACACACCCACACGGGAAGTGAAATCTGAACCCATCCTATAAACACACTCGAGCTCCTTATATTATGTCGGTTATTATGTTATTATTAAGGCTGTTTCACGTGCATGCGACCGGTTCAGCCTAAAGTGACTCTGCCCGTGCACATTGGAGGAAGTTCTCGTTCCAGACAGATTTTAAAAAGATGCAAATGTATTTCTGAAACTCGTTCGTAATATTTACTTCGCCTAAAAGAAACGACATCATTCCCTCAGGTGTCCGTGTCTCCTTTTAGCTGTTAGCTTTCTGCTAATCTGTTGCTGTTTTAACTTCAGGTGCATCACTGCTTCCCTCTGGAAAACCTTTATTTACACGTAGCTCAGCAGACATAGACGGACTTTACTCAGATCTGTGAGACACGAAGAAGAGACTGAACCAAAGCGTCTTTAGTCTCATTCGGAATTAATCTGATGAAAAGACGGTGAGACGAAGCCTCGGATCTGAGCTTAATGTCGGAGGACACAAAGTGTTTGAAGCTGAGTGAAAGGCTGCGGCTTTATTAGGCGTCTCCCGGAGGTGTCGCCGCTGGTGTCAGCGGAGCACTTAGAGCCCGATAACTGGCAGCGAGGGAAGTAAACTGACTCTTATTGGTTATTGGTGTAAACAACACTTCGTCCGCTGTTATGTGTCTCAAACACTGAGGCTGTGATGAGAGTTTCAGGTTCGTGAGAGGGCAGCGAGCGCACACGTCGGCGCCGAGCTCAGAGGAGACGTCATCGATTTAATGAGGACTTTTCTCGTCGCTTGTTGACTTGTTTATTCATGTGGCAGTGTTTTAAAAAGACGATGTCGTCTGATAACGTTTGAATGCTGCAGTCGGACTAAAACGCCGCTGATGTTGGTGGTGGTTGTGATGTGTGTCCTCGTCACAGTTTGGTGACGAGAGCTTGTCGTCTCTCCTGATTGGCTGCTGCAGATGGAGGTCGGACCAAAAGTAGTTTCGGGGAATCTGTATCAACTCAGAGAGAATCAAAGGAAAACATGTCGAGGCTTTTTTCCAGAAGCTCCATATTTATGGTGAATAAGTTTTATCAAAAATAATTCATTTTTATGAAAGTGGGTCTCTGGCTTTCAAACTTGATTATAGACAAATAAATGGATTATAAATGCAGTGCACACAGAAGTGGTATTAACCTTCTGAAACCTCAAAACAAACATGGGAAAAAATAATCAGCAACAAAAGAAGAGACGAGCCAAACTCGCAAAAATAAATCAATAAAAATGAAAAAGTACAAAAAAAAGTAAACACAGTGAAATTAAAAAAATAAAAATAAAAACAGCAAACAAACAAATAAACAAATAAACTTTAAAAAAAGAGCTTAAAATAATAATAAATATGGAAAGTAATTTTAAATGCAAAATAATGATAATCATAAATAAACTTTTGGGACATTTTGCTCTAGCTTTTACAAAAATACTTTCAAATCAAATATTAAATACTATCAAATACTAATACTAATAGAAATACTAATTTTGTAGAACAGTTCTTGCTGAGTCGCTCATCAATTTTTTGACAAAAAAAGAAAACAAACCAATTTCCTAAATACTTTTGAAGACGTTTCCACGCGTCGATATCATGTGATGTCAGTCCAGGTTTCAAAGGGTTAATGCACTGATTCCAGTTAAACCACATAAAGTTTTGATGGAAACATCATACATGTTGCTTTTGCATCTTTACTGCAGCGAGCTCGCTCCTCTTCTGCCTCATGTAACGTAGTTTTATTTAGACGGAGCGCAGTAAATCATTCACCTCAAATAAAAATATGAAAATATTGTATATTAAACCAGCAGAGAAGCTTTGTTGCAGGTTTTAGCAAAGTTGCCTTTTCCCTCCTGCAGTGCCTGAGCAGGCAGGTGGAATAAATACATCCATGACTGAACTGGATGTAAATAGAGCATAAAAAACGGGTCATACCATTTTACAGACATTATCATCGTCTTATCTCAGCCCTCCTGATCACAATAATTAACAAATTTGTGCAAAATTGCAGCAATAAAATTATCAGGGCACAGTCAGTCCCACATCCTAAAACCCGTTTGCCCCGCCCCCTCAACCCCGCACTCACAAAGCATAAATTTAAAGTAATAAAAACTGGAGTTTTCTACGATGTTTGCACAGATTTGCAACAGTTAAAAATAAGGCAGCAATAAAACAGCAATAAAATGCAAACAACACAGTGATCATTTATCAATATTTTCTTTTAAGTCTAAAAAGTAGTATCAGAGTGGAGCAGAGGGAAGATAAAACCTACCCACGGCAACATATTAAATATTCATAAACGCTTTCCTAAAAAAACAGAGCTGCTGATGAAGTAGTGAGTGTGATCGCAGTAAAATATATCTGTACACTCAGACGGCGCTCCATTCGAACGCTCTAAAACTTAAAATGAAAATCTATCTGTGGCAGCAGATGTTTTAATGGTGGCGGACTGCCACAGGTAAATGAATGTAAGCCTGCACATTAATCAGCCGCCTCTTCCATACAGAAACTCATTTAACCCTTTCAGAATAGGATTTCTCCTGCAGGATGTAATTAATGTGATTTCTGATTGCTGCTGTAAATAAAGGGGTTTCAGGTTAATCTGATAAGAAAACATCTGCAGGTTCAGAGCAGCGCCTCTCTGTGTGCATCCTCACAACTGTAGAGCGTTAGAAAATGTCATTTTCCACTTTTGCTTCATTGTTTTTCATCAGCACTTTGTCGAGGCCTCTGCTCAAATCAAGGACTTGTTGACTTTAGTTTGGCAGCTGGGAGCCAGCTGGACAGAAATCGCTGTTTGCTCTCACACTGGCATTTCTGTAAAATCATAAAAGGACAATTTGTTCCAAAAGTGGACGTTTCTGTGAGAGTGAAAAACAAAGCGGCAGAGAGACAGCATTGTTGTCAGGAGCAGTGACAGACTCGCAGGCTCGGGATGTGACCCTGAAAATCTCCTTGGTGGTTGACTGCGTGGCGGTGGAAACTCGGCGGGATAACGTGTCACTCCTTCACACTGTCAGTGAAATCTGTGACCCAGAAAATGTGAGACAGTAAACAACGAGAGCTAAAAACAAACCGCAGAGAGGTGAAGTCACAACCTCCGACGTCCAACACGATATTATCTGCTGTAACGCCTCCGTCCTGTCAAACAACATCTGCTGTTTGTGCTCACACGCTGTGAAAAATACATTATTCTGCAGACAACATACCGCCTTTTCATTCAGAGTATGATTTTATTTTTATGTACACATTATAGCCATTCGGTGTAATGGATTACACTGCGGTGTAACAGAGACGTTATTTACACAGCGTCATGTTGGACATCAGAGGACAATCAGAGCATTTTTATTCAGGAACAACAAACAGTTTAGTTGTTGTTTGTGATCAATTTTTTATTTAGTTTTCATTATAAATCAAATACTGCATCTCATCTGTGTGTGTCCATATGTTTTGCAAATTTTGCAGGTATTGGAACACATCAGTCCTAATCATAAATATCAAATATCCATTAATTTTTTTAATTTTAACCCTTTAAATGCCAGTTTTTTTGTCATGATGGGATATGTCAGTGATCAGCAGCTACATTGACTGTGACAGGTCACCTAGTGGAAATAGCATGTATTTCCTCCATATGCCAAATATGGTCAAAATGACCTCATCAGGTGGAAAATAGTCAAAATGACAAATTCAGAGTCAAAAGCCCAGAATGACACCCAGAAATAATACAAGTCCTGTTTTTCTGCTCTGATGGCTGTGGGATCAAAAATGTCAGTTTGAATGGGTTTCAATGGAGCATTTTTGGACCTGAACAGTCTGAATGTAACTATTTAGTTTCCACAGTGTATTTTAGACTTATTGTAGGAGCTGAGCTGCAAATTCACTGATTACACTCAAATACACAATCTGGACTACATTTAGGACACATGCATCAACACACACACAGTTATCAAAAAAATAAAGAATGTAAAGCCTAAAAAGTGCAAAAAAAGGTTAATAAAAGAGCTCTCTGTGTTTATGAGCAGCGGTCGTAGTTACTGAGCAGCTTCTCCTCAGGACCTGAAGACAAACTCCCACCTGACACTCTGAGCGGAGCCTCATCAGGGACTCAAACAAATGAAGATCGAACACGTGTCGGCCCTCCGGCTTTCGTCCGGATGCAGTTATTGTTGAATCCCAGTTTTCCAGCGTGAGCTCCGCTGCTCTAATGCTCCTCTCCGAAGAGTAATTACGAGGACATTTCTCATTAAGTTTCCCTTCAAGCTGCGAGGAGATGCCGCAGGAATAATCTGCCCTCAGTCAGTTTCGTGTCTGTTCGATCGTTCCGAGGAGGGAAAGAAAACCTCCGTCCGGAGAACCGGTGAGAGGACAGACGACTGTCACGGCTGTTTCACCGTCGGTGAATTTAGGGGTGAAAATCATGACCTTACTGCTTTGATCAGAGGTTATGTGTGAAATATTTTTCTGTTTACGTTCATTATTCATCGTCTCCAAAAAAGCCGTCCCTCAGAGCATCTGGAGACACGGCCATGGCTCCTTCAGATAAAGGAGGAGTCCTTTATCTGAAGGAGCTACTCCATCGTGTCCCGTCCTCTCGCTGACGATCGTCTTTGGGACACTCCTGTCCTTGACTCCAGCTCAGGATGTCACTGACGCATGAATTTTAATAATTTCTGACAGACTAAAATTAGGATCTTGACCTCTATAAGTTTCTTTGCATGGCGCTCCAAGTCAGCAGAGAGGAGGACCGCCGGCGGGGAGGAGGAGGAGGAGGAGGAGGAGGAGGAGGTGATGGGAGTTAAAGGTGCACATAAAAGAGAAAAACAGAAACGACGAATTCACTCAGGGATGTGATCTGACGGGGGGGGTGTGTTAGTCAGCTTCTGCTCCTTCTCCTCCTCCTCCTCCTCCTCCCTTTCCTCTCCTCTCTCCTCTTCATCCTCCTCCCCCTCCTCCTTTTCCTCTCCTCTCTCCTCCTCCTCCTCTTTTTCCTCTCCACCTCGCAAATCAGATCAGCTGTAAAATAAATACAAAATACAACCATTTCATGTTGTATGCCCCTCTCCTAAAGTCAAAATGAAAAAGGATAAGTCCCTCTCAGTGCTTAAAAAATAATTTAACATGCCGCCCCCTTTGTGAACACCCCCTCCATCCTCATAAATAACAAACAGTCCCTAACTTATGTTAAAGTTTTCAGTTCTACCCCTGGTCTGATTTCATTTTTGAAAAGTCATGAAAGAGTCCTGACAATGTGAAGTATGACAGTTTCGGACTGATCTCGTATCATTTTGTCCTGATTTTTAGAATTTGTCTTCATGGTCAGACCGACCGATAATCTCTTCATTGACTTAAGTGATTATAAACCTCCACACCACCTCCTCCCTCCTCCGTCTTCCCTCCTCCCTCCTCCCTCCTCCCTCCTCTCTCTGTGTGAGGCTGCAGACCACCTTCACCAGTTACAGTACACCAGACCACCTTCACCAGTTACAGTACACCTGACCACCACTTTCCACCTCTGCAAATGTGTCTGTTTCAGCGCTGTGGCTGTCAAACACTCAGCTGTTTGACAGTCAAAGTCCTTCACTGCACTTGGTTCTCTGCAGCTCTATTCTTATTATCATCGGCTGTTCGTGTTGTCTGTCCAAACACGGCTAGAATGCGTTCTATCCACATTCTATCAACTACGTTTCATATTTCAATCGAGGAAACGTTATTTCGCGATTGCTATCGTTATCGTTTTATCGCCCAGCGCTAATGGTGTTTGCTGGTGTTTTTGGTGCCTGTGAGAGCGCTTTAGATGGATGACATGAGAACAGTGATTTAAGAGCAGAGCAGATAAACTCTTGTACATTAAGAAACACATCTGATTTGTTTTCAGCGTTTCACGCTCGAGTGCTGCCCCTGCTGTCATAGTCGGCGCTGTGAAATGATCCCGATGAAAGATGCTCTGTTGTTGATGTGACCTGCTGTTTGTTGGTCTTTCAGGGTTTGATGCGTACTTCACGTCCCGGACTCTGGAGAACAACAGGAGGAACGTTTGGTTCGCTGAGTACTGGGAAGAGAACTTCAACTGCAAGCTGATGAGCTCCTCAAAGAAAGACGAGAGCAGCAGGAAGTGCACAGGTCAGTGTCTGTGTGTGTGTGTGTGTGTGTGTGTGTGTGTGTGTGTGCGTTTGTGGATGACCTGTTCTTCACCTGTCCTCGTCACTGGGCAGTAGCTGGTTTCTATCACAGATGTGTGCAAAATTTAAGCGATATTTTCGATAAAACACAGTTGTGAGATGACTGCGTTTCCACCGAGTGATGTCATGTGACCTCTCCTCTGGCGATAACATCCCAGTAACCATGACGATGGATGTCAAAAATATTAGCAGCTTTATTTCTCTTGCAGCTGCTCAGTAAAGCTGATTTAATATCTCTGTAATTTGTCTGGTATCAGAGTGAAGAAGACCTCGGTCTCTTCCTCCGTCCTCACATACAGACGTTTGAGCCAACATAGATTTATCTTTTTTTTACCACCAATAAAATAATATGCAGCAAAGAAACATTTTTCTCATCCATACCTCAATCTGGGATTGCTCCTAAAATAAAATGTCAATATTCAAAATGTCCAGTATCTCTGCATGAATCCCCTTCGAATATGACTTCAGTTTTCCCAAAAAGTCCCAAATAATTTGTGTATAATCTCTGACCAGTTAACAATCTGTGCTGCACAAATGTGTGTTTCTGCTTTCACAATGTGACACAATAACAGGAGTTCTGAATATCTGTCGCTCTTCACGTTCATCTCTAGCTCCCATTTGTCTTTCATATCCAAAATATTCCCTGACTCATGTAACTGTAAACATCAGACTCAGATTATTAATACACAATATACATCAACATACATAATGAACTATGCATGTAAATAAACTAAACTAAACTAGACGAGGCAGCTTCATTTGTAGAGCACGTTTCATACAACACGACAACTCAGAGTGTTTCACAGAGCAATAAAATATAATAAAAGATACAGATTTACCATAAAAGAAATAAGATATACAAGGTAAATCAATCACCAAATGATTTTTAAAAATCACTATTAAAATAGCAAAAGTGCAGACATGAGGTGCAAAGGTAAAAAGATCATTTAAAATGATTTAAAATCAAGTTTAAAAATGAGTTTGTAGTCATCGGCAGGTGAAGTCGGCAGCGTTTTTAGCTTTGACTTAAAAGTGGTCAGAGTCTGGCATCAACTCGAACGTCATTCCAAGTTGTTCCAGGTTATTCCAGGTTATTCCAGGTTATTCCAGATTTGTGCTGCATGATAACAAAACGCTGCTTTTCCATGTTTAGCTCTGACTCTTGGGACGGTCAGTAGGCCGGCCCCAGCTGTCCTGAGGGCCCCAGCTGTCCTGAGGGCCCCAGCTGTCCTGAGGGCCCCAGCTGTCCTGAGGGCCCCAGCTGTCCTCTTGGAGGTTCATGTGTCACAAGCATGTCAGAGATATATTTTGGCGCTGAGCCACAGAGCGATTTATAGACAAGCAGCGAGATTTTAAATGGACTCTCTGAGTGTCGGGTGTCGGGATTTTAGTATATTAGTGAGTTATTATTAGTTCGTTATTAGTTTAGTTGGAAACTAAAGTAAGCTGATATGCTTGTTCAGCTGCCTCCTGATGTGAAGCGAGTCCGTGAGTCTGGAGCAGAAAGAGTGAGTCCGAGCACCATCAGGTGATGATCCCGAGGAGAGCAGAGACTCCTTCAGTCTGACTCCGGCGGCTCAGACAGCCAGTATCTCTCTCTAATGAACACGATTCATCACGCATCGACTGGGTCCGTGTGCTCGGCGTGTTCTCTGCAGGTTATTGGGAAGGTATGGCCGCATTAGCAATGAAAACAGAAACTCATAAATCTCTCTGGTCTGCAGTCAATAATTCACAGCAATTAGTGACCTGATGTGATCATGTTGGCCGAAGCCTGAGCGCTGATGAAGCCGGTCTGTGGGAGCATCGACCGAGGACGCAGCTCAACGTGCTGTGTTGTCGGACTTATTCCTCCTCGCGTTAGTTTCCTCTCTGGCGAGCGTGCCGAGCCTGATCTGTCGTCTCTGTGACTCTTTGTTCCCGTCTCGCCGCCGTGACTTCCCTCCCTCCTCACATTAGAATTCAAACAGCAGAGACGGCGGGATCATCTGTGCCCCCTCGAACTAAACCTTCAATTACATAATGAACGCTCCTCCTGTGCCCTTTCAGGATGATTGAGTCCCTCTGTAGCCTCAAAGCAGCAGGCGTGGAAACGAGACGCGCCAGCAGACGGCTTTATTCTCCGACACTCCCGTAATGACTCCGACAGGCAGAGAGTGATGCAGAATCAGAGGCTCTCGGAGCAGGTCGGGCTTCCTTTGTACCATCGACACAAAGGCATCCTCATTAGCACTCCGTGTTTGCAAAGAAAATTATACGGATAACTCGTCCGCCGTGACATCATGCTGTTCTTCAGAAGTTTTCACGGCCTGAAAAGTCTTCAAGGCAAAGTTTGACCCGACGGCAGCTCACTGCTGCTGCAGACCGCAGAGCTCCTGGTGCAGCTTTGAGGCCCAGACTCAAAGAGACAAAACTTCTTTCCTCTCTGCGTCTCTCTGTAGTCACCATGAGCCGCGCTGTGGCTGTTATGCATCTCTGTGTAGCCGATCTGCAGCTCTTTGTAGGCGATCCGCTGCTCTTTGTAGCCGTGAGGCTGTGGCGTGAGGCGTGAGGCCACGGCGTGAGGCTTCGGTGTGAGGCGTGAGGCCGTGGTGTGAGGCGTGAGGCTGCGGTGTGAGGCGTGAAGCTGCGGTGTGAGGCGTGAGGCTACGGTGTGAGGCGTGAGGCCGCTGTGTGAGGCATGAGGCTGTGGTGTGAGGCGTGAGACCGCAGCATGAAGCTGCAGCGTGATGCTGCAGCGTGAGGCCGTGGTGTGAGGCCGTGGTGTGAGGCCGCGGTGTGAGGCTGCGATGTGAGGCGTGAGGCTGCAGCATGAGGCCGCGGCATGAGGCCGCGGCATGAGGCTGTGGTGTGTGGAGGAGGCGGCTACTTTACAATCAGCCATTAGTCACAGCCGCCGGCTTTATGGCGCCTGATTGCTGCCGTTATCCATCTGAAAGGATAAGAGTGTTTTTATTTGCCAATACGATGATGTGTGTGTGTGTGTGTGTGTGTGTGTGTTGGTGTGTGTGCTTGTGTTTATTACATCAGCTGTCAGGGATTAAAGACCTCAAACACTAAATCATTTCAGTAACCGATATACGACTCCGCTGATTCAGAGTCTGATTTATTAAATATGTGATTCACCAGGAAATAGTCTGCACCATCTGCTCATATTCAGCATCCAAATAAAGAGAACAGCAACACGTGACTTTAAGCTCCCGTTTAACATTAATAATCAGAAAATAACTGGATATAAATGTTTATTAATGTGTTAAAAAAAACACAAATCCTCCTGTCGCATAAATCAGGGTTCATACACATTTGAACAGGACATTTCCAGGACTTTTTTATACTCCTTATCAGTTCTTTTTTTATTGCAGATTTTTAGAGAAAAAAATTTGGTGACTTCTATTTTTATTTTAAATTGCTTAGTAATTTTCTTTCTTTTTTGGGAACTTAAAGGGAAAAAAACAATTTCTTTTTTTAATAAATTTTAGCAATTTTTTTTTCTTTTAAAATATTTTGGCAATTTTTAAAGAAAATAACTTGTCCTTTTGTTGTTTTTTGTTTTTTATTTATTTCGGCAATTTTAAGGGAAAAAATGATTTTCTTTTATTTAAAAATTTAAACTCTTTTTCTTTAAAACTCTTTAGCGATTCTTAAGTAAAAAATAGGCTTTTTTTGTTTTAAATGTTTTTAAAAATTATTGGTGAGTTTCAAAGAAAGCATGTCTTCCAAACCAGCAGGCCTCTGCAACATGTTGCTGTAATCTTCTTTTGTTGCAGAGTTTTAGATTCGTGGTCCCTCTCTTCTTCTTCCTCTTCTCTTCAGGTGCATCACCGCCCCCCTCTGCAGGTGAACAGGAGGTTTAATCGTACAGAAAATGTGTTGCAGATTTGAGATGAATTATATAGAGATAGTTATGGTTTTATCGGCCGCTCCTAAAACGACTGTCAGGAAAAGTTAAAGAGGATCTCAGATCATTTCGGTGTGTGTGCTGCTCTGACTGATGCACAGTGGGGGGTCGCAGCATGTTCCCTCACCATGACCTGCTTCTGTTTTTATTACTGAAGCCTTCAAACGTCGTCTCACAACTGGGGCGATTATTTCTGTTATTAACCCATTTTACCCGGACTGTGCTGGAGGAGGTTAAAGTGACATCTGCTCCGAATCATTTTATTTCTTCTTCTGCAGAAGTTCACGTTTCTCTCTGAGCTGCACGATCATTTCGTGTCCGAGGATTTCGAGTCTGAGGCTTCTGAGGATAAATTCAGATTAGTCTGGTGTCACTGTGATTTGTGGATTTGCTCGTGAGCACAGTAACTCTCAGATACCTCGACAAGTCACATACTTAATTATACTATCAGTACTTATATCACACAAAGTATGTACTTTAGATATTTTGCTTTATTATAAGATTGCACCTTGAATATCAAACTTGCTAATACGTCCGTCAAAGTTTATAATTTGAAGTGTGGGTCGGGTGATATTTGTTTTCCAGCTGCTGATTGTTTGTACTTAATGAGGCCGATAACCGATATTTGAACCGATATTCATTTACAATAAAGATCTCAATATTTCTGTCAATATTCACAATTTGAAATATGACAAACTCAAAACAGCAAGTTCCCTGCAACGTTTTTAATAAACTCAAGTGAAAATTTAAATAAAAATGAATAATTTTTTTTTTAAATTTCCATTTCCTTTCTTTAAAAAACAGCAAAAATTGATGCATTTTTTAATTTAATAATAAGCAGTAAAATAAATGCAAAATCCAGCCATTTAAAGTTGCATGCCTCTCCCCTAAATCCAAAATCAGAAACATCAGTCCCTCCCCAGAGCTTAAAAATGTATTAAACATGCCTCTCCCTTTTTGCACCACAGTCCCTAAGTTATATTTGAATAATCTGTCCTAATCCTGTTCTGAATTCATCATTTTTTAATTGATATATGCTTTTAAAAAAGTACATAGTAATGAAAAGATGTAAGAGTATGTACGCACGCTTCAGAGAATGCGTGGACTTTAAAACTCGCCTGGAAAAGTCCTGGAAATGTGTTGGCCGCAGTGTGTTTGCTGCAGTGTGTGTGTGAGAGGACGGTTTACAGTCGGCAGCTGTGTCTGGGGGCAGCAACAAGCTGTCAGGATAACACGACGCTCTCGCAGCCTTTGAAGGCTGCAGCCCAGATAAAACCGTGCCGGTGGGGTTCGGGGGGCGTCCTGTTTAGTGTTTGTGTGTGTTTGTGTGCGTGGCAGAGATACGAGCGGGTCATAGAGAGCACACAGGGACTGAGGGACTCCTGTTTATGAGATAACATAAAGCTGTGGCTCCCTGCGCCGCAGGCCAGGAAACAGAGAGGGCTGAGAGACGATGGCGGGGCCTCCAGGGGCCCCATTTAGAGAGATAGGAGGACCGGGATCAGTAATAACCAGTGGAGCCCAGAACAGTCTGCTGCCCTCACACTTTCACTGAAGCAGCGTCCAACAATGTGACGGCACGAGGCGTCGCAGGTCAGGAGGAGCCCAGATGGCGTGCTGTTATTAAGGATAACCAACACGGGATAACACTGAGAGCTGAGCACGCCACATCTGCTGCTCTCACAGCCCGCCGCGGCCCTCAGACGGATATTGAGAGGACAGACAGGTGATTTACTCTCTCCTCTGTCAGTCACCGATCAGAGGTTTGATTCTTTTTTTTGTGATCACCTGTTTTTATTATTTTCAGTGTGCATACAATTAAATGAAAGTATCATTTTAACAATGAAAAATTAAAATCCCCCCCGGAGAGTGCCATTAAACCAGGAGGCTCATCCAGCCCGTTCTCACTCCACAGTCACCAAACATCTCACCTCGACAGTGAGCGCCGCGCAAGATTGTGACGCCGAAAGAGACCTCTAGAGTCCGCATGATACGCCGCCAGACGTTATCAGAGTAGAAATTGGCCAGACTGAACCGGTTGCGGTGTTATTATACGCTGTGGGATGGCACCTGCCACGGCAGCGTGATACGCCTGGATGGCATCAGGTTGTAATGCTTTCAATAACAACATGATATAAGGAGCACGAAGGTCCCCGTTAGGCAAGTCGGAGGGGCGGTGGATCGATCCAACAAACACCAGACTTTCATGCAGGAGCCCGGTGTTCACTTCCCGTCTGAATGTGATGTTTTTTTCTCCACCTTTCCAGATGCCGAATATCTGGAGCATAACATATAGACGCAGAAAGATACCTAGAGCGTTCACTGAAGTTGAGGTTCGTTATTATTGTTGTTGTTGTTGTTAGTAGTAGTAGTATTATTAGTGTTATTATTATTATTGCTAAAGGTACTGCATGGGTGAAAACATCATTTTTTGACAAGATATATCTCGTGTAGCCTAAGAAAGCAGAAAAAAAGTGAAAAATGCATTTTATCATAGGAAGCAATAACAGTCTTTAGCAACATAGTATATTATTCTGTACAATGCAGACTTCAGCTGTACAAATACTGTTTTTCTCCCACTTTTTGGACCATTGCCCCACAACAAAAATAATCAACAACTATGAATAAGAATAAAATAAGATAATAGATACAAAACAAAACGTGAAGAACACAAATCAGTCGACAGAGTGCAAGTGTGTGTGTGTGTGTGTGTGTGTGTGTGTGTGCGCGCGCATGGACTTTGTTTTTCTCTGAGTGTGTGTGTGTGTGTGTGTG